>NW_024967518.1:0-2930 GCF_019238085.1 Lagopus leucura
GGAAGGGAGCTCGAGGACCACGGAGCCCCGACCCCCCTGTGCCACGCAGGGCCACCAAGCTCCCCGTCCCCCAGCAGGGCCCCATCCAGCCTCCAACCCCTCCAGGGATGGACGGGGCATCGCAGCCCCTCTGGCAGCCGTTCAGCCCCTCGCCGCTCTCACAGCGCAGCGCTTCCCCGACACCCGGCCTCCAGCTGCCCTCCCTCAGCCTCGTTTCCCCTCGTCCTGCTCTCATCTCCCCTCGCACGGAGCTGCCTCCCCTCCTGGCTGCGCTCAGCTCACCCCCAGCTCCTCAGCCTGGCTTTGCAGGGCGCTGCTGCAGCCCCTGCTCACCTCCAGCTCCCCTCCAGCAGCTCCCTGCCTTTCTGTCCTCCGTTTCCTCAAAACCCACCCAAAAGAACAGCAGGCGCTGCCCAGAAAGCCAAACTCCTCCTCCCCACCGTGGCCAGGACCAATTCTGGTGGCTGTGGACACCAACGCGGCCTCCTGAGAGCCTCGCATCTCCCCGCCAGCAGGGCTGGGGAAGCCGATGCACCAAGCAGCGTTACCTCCTGCGTTGCACCTGCGAGCGATCTCCCAGTAGACCAAACCCAAGGCGTAGATATCGGCACACTTGAAGGAATCAAAGTGCTTCATGTTGATGGTTTCATCCAGCACCTCGGGAGCCATGTATCTGCCCGACAGGGAAGGAGCAGCGTGTTAAAAAGAGGAACGGAGGATGGGAAACGAGGTTTTTTTCCCAGCACCCGGCAGACGGAATGGAACAGCACAGCCTTCATCAGCACAGGGGCCCAGCAAAGCAAACAGAGCAGCTCCAGGAGAGCAGAGTGTTGGGAAGGAGGCAAAACCCCCCCAAAGCACAGCAGCTCCAGGCAGCAGCCCCCAAGCTCATTGCCAAGCCTTACATGAGCCCTGTGGGCTGACCTACGCCTCCCAGCTCAGCAGGACCCGGCTGTGAAGGGAAGGCAGAGGGCGCAGAGCCGATATGGGGAGGCAGCAGGGAGGTTCGGGACACAGAAGCGCTGCTCCCGTACCGTTTGGTTCCAACCCTTTGGTTGGGGGCGATGTCGATGGTGTCTGTGACGGAATCGTGGCGCACGGCGAGCCCCAGGTCAGCGATGGCACACGTGCCGTTCTTCTTCACCAAGATGTTCTTGGATTTCAGGTCCCTGTGAGCAATCCCAGGCTTTCCTAAGAGAGCAAAAACAAGACGTGGCAGGGTCACGGGCTGGGAGCCGTGCTGGCGCAGAGGCAGCGCCGGATCTCACGGCATGAGCGCAATTCTCTGTGTCGCAACACGTTTTCCTGCTTGGATCCGCGTCAGCGCCCGAGGAAAGAGCTGACAGCCTGCAGAGGCCCCTTTCTGGCTGCGAGGCGCAGTGTCACCCCCAGGCCTGCAGAGGGATTCCAGCTCCAAAAGCCCTCATGTGGCTGCGAGGGGCGGATCGCTGCTGCTGCTGCTGCTGCTGCCTGCGCTGACCCCAAAATCGCAGCTGGGAAATGCTGATCTAAATCCCAGGAGCAGAGGCCGACACCGCACACAGCCATCATAGAATCACCAAGGTTGGAAAAGACCTCCAAGCTCATCCAGTCCAACCGTTCCCCCGTTCCCAACAGCTCCCACTGAACCACGTCCCTCAACACAACATCCAGCCTTTCCTTGCACACCCCCAGGCTCGGTGCCTCCCCCACCTCCCTGTGCATCCATTGCAGTGCCTGACCACCCTTTCTGAACAGCAATTCTTCCTCATGTCCAGCCTGAATCTCCCCTGCCGCAGCTTGAAGCCGTTCCCTCTGCTCCTCTCACTGATGACACGAGAGCAGAGGCCGACCCCCAGCTCACCACAGCCTCCCTTCAGGAAGTTACAGAGAGCAGTGAGGTCTCCCCTGAGCTCCTCTTCCCCAGGCTGAACGTTCCCAGCCCACCAAACCCCCCCCACAGCCACCAGGCGGATCCAAGCCCACCCAACGGCCCCCGCTCCCCTCTCCAGCCTCCCAGCGCCTCCCCAAACCCCTCTCGTGCCTTGAGTGCCCACGATCTCCATGTGCAGGTGGGCCAGGCCGCTGGCAGCCGACAGAGCGAGTTTGATCATCCCCTCGATGGTCACCGTGTAGCGGTTCAGGTAGTCGAAGAGAGATCCGTGCTCGTGGTAATCGGAGACGAGCCACAGCTGCGTCCACGTCCCGTTGTCTGCAGGAGGAAAGAGGGGTTTCTCAGGGGCAGAGCGGAGCTTCTGAGCGTCCTTTGGCACACAGAACCGCTGCTGAGGCTGCAGCTCGCTCTGGGGCAGGCCAGGCGAAGAACACCAAGGCGCAGATGATGCACACGCATCCCTGCGCAGGGGTTTTCACCTTCCTGTCCTGCACTGGGACGCGGCCACGCATGCAGCTGCTGCACAGCCTGCTGATGGCTTTCTTCAGCATGTAACTCTAGCAGCAGCACACTGATGGCTCTCTGCTCTGGGGGCCGAGGATGTTTTACCTTTGTTGTCGGCGGCGATGAAGCCCAGGATGTTCTCGTGCCGCAGCATCACCGTTTGGTAGATTTCTGCTTCCCTGAACCAGGAGCGTTCCTCACGGGAAGAGAAGATCTTCACAGCCACGTCACCTCCACGCCATCGGCCGCGCCACACCTCCCCAAAGCGGCCTTTGCCAATGATCTCCTGCAGGACGATCGTCCGAGCCACGGTCCGCTGGACAAAAAGTGGCAAACCTACCAAGAAAACGGGGAACTGAAGGATGGCTGCAGGGAAAAGATGGGTGTCAGCAGCCAGCAGTGCGTCCTGGTTGGCCGACGGTTGACCAACAGTTGACCACGAACCAGCAGGGTGTCCTGGTGGCCAAGAAGGCCTCTGGTGTCCCAGTTGACCAATGGTTTGCCAGTGGTTGGCCAGGAAGCAGCAGTCTGTCCTGGTGGCCAAGAATGCTAC
>NW_024967518.1:2940-3430 GCF_019238085.1 Lagopus leucura
TGGTGTCGTGGTTGACCAATGGTTGACCAGTGGTTCACCAACCAACACGTGACCACGAGCCAACTGTGCCCCGGTGGCAAGGAAGGCCACTGGTGTCCAGGTTGGCCAATGGTTGACCAATGGTTGACCAACCAACACGTGACCATGAGCCAACTGTGCCCTGGCGGCCAAGAAGGTCACTGGTGTCCCAGTTGACCAATAGTTTGCCATTGGTTGGCCAGGAAGCAGCAGTCTGTCCTGGTGGCCAAGAATGCTACCGGTGTCATGGCTGACCACTGACTGACCAATGGTTGGCCAATGACCACGAACCAGCAGGGTGTCCTGGTGACCAAGAAGGCCAATCGTGGTTGACCAACGGTTGACCAGTGGTTCACCAACCAACAGCTGACCACGAGCCAACTGTGCCCCGGTGGCAAGGAAGGCCACTGGTGTCCAGGTTGGCCAATGGTTGGCCAATGGTTGACCAACGTGTCACCACGAGCCGACTGTG
>NW_024967519.1:0-5134 GCF_019238085.1 Lagopus leucura
GGCCTGGGCGTCACTGGGTGATGGGGGTGGTGAGGATGGGGGGTTGGGGGGGTAAAGAGGGGGTTTGGTGAGGATGGGAGCTTGGTGAGGGGAGATGGGGGGCCTTGGTGAGGACGGGGCCTTGGTGAGGACGGGGGGTGACAACCGGGCTTCTCCCAACCCCGCAGGGCTGAAGGGCGGAGCGCCGACATCGGGGCCGGGGGGCTCCAATGGCCCCACGTTCACCTACACGTTCCGCGGGGACCCCCACGCCATGTTTGCCGAGTTCTTCGATGGCCGGAACCCCTTCGATACGTTCTTTGTGCAGCGCAACGGCGACGAGGAGATGGACATCGACGATGCTTTCACCACCTTCCACATGGGGGGGTTTGGCAACATCAGCTTCCCCCGAGGCCGGGGGGGGCAGGACGGCGCGTGCCGTAAGCAGGACCCCCCCGTGCTGTACGACCTGAGGGTTTCTTTGGAGGAGATTTACACGGGCTGCACCAAGAAGATGAAGATCTCTCACAAACGCCTGAATCCCGACGGGAAGACGGTGCGCAACGAGGACAAAATCCTGAGCATCGAGGTGAAGCGGGGCTGGAAGGAAGGCACTAAAATCACCTTTCCCAAAGAAGGCGATCAGACCCCCAACAACATCCCGGCCGACATCGTTTTTGTCGTCAAAGACAAACCCCACAGCGTTTTCCGTCGCGAGGGCTCCGATATCATCTACCCGGCCAAGATCAGCCTGCGGGAGGTGAGTGCTGGGGGGGGGGGGGGGGGTGATGTTTGGGGGCTGGGTTGGGGGTCTCTGCGTGCTGAGCCGCTGTCTCTGCTCGCATCCAGGCGCTGTGCGGCTGCACGGTGAACACACCGACACTGGACGGCCGCAGCATCCCCATGGTCTTTAAGGACGTGCTGAAACCCGGCGTCAAACGGCGCATCCCGGGCGAGGGGCTGCCGTACCCCAAAAACCCCGAGCAGCGCGGCGACCTCATCATCGAGTTCGAGGTCAAATTCCCGGACAGGATCCCTCCCTCCTCCAAAACCATCCTGGAGCAGATCCTGCCTGTGTAGCGGAGCGGCTTTGGGGCTGTGGACTTTTGGGGGAGGTTTGGTTTTGAGATTCTCTTCCTTTTTTTTTTTTCGTGGGGTCGGGGAGAGCAGGGCGGCGCTTTGAGGCGTGTGGTGGAGAGAGGCGTGCGGTGGTCGCTGCTCCCCAAAAAATGCTCCCGGGGGTCCCCTGTGCATCAGGTGCCGATTTGTCACCTCCTCGCTGCCGCTGGGGAGCGCGGTGTCACCTCCTGCCTGCGTCTGCGGGGAGGGGACGGCGCTGTGACCGCCTGTGGGTGACAAAGGTGGCGCCGTCACCTTCTCTCCACCACCTCCATCTGCTGAGGGCCAAAGTGTGACCCCCCCTCCCCCCCCCCCCCCCCCCGCTTTACTGCCATCTCTGTGTGCTGGGACCAAAGTGTGACATCCCTGACCCTGAGCGAGGGTGACAGGGATGGGGCTGCGACCTCATTACTGCTGCCTGGGGGTGACACAAAGCACGGTGTGTGTCCTCGGCGCCTCCTGTACCCATGGGGACCTCCCAGCTTCCGTGGGGGGGCAGGGACTGCCATGTCCCCACCATCTCTGCCTCCTGGGGGCTGCGGTGTGACTGCCACAGCTGCCCATGGGTGACAGGGACCACAGCGTCACCTCCTGAGCGCCTCTGAGTGTTGGGAGCACAGTGGGAGCACCACAATGTCACCTCCTCGAGGCCATCTCCATCTGTTGGGACCACGGCGTGACCTGCACAACTGCTTGTGGGTGACAGAGCCCCCTGTGTCACCTCCTCAATGCCATCCCCCGTGTTTGGGGACCGCAGCGTGATCTCCATAAGCATCTGCAGGTGACAGGGAGCACCGTGTCGCCTCCTGATGCCCATCTGTGTGCGCTGGGGGCCGCAGTGTGATTCCCCACAACCTCTGATGGGCGACAGAAGCCACCACCTCACCTCCTACGTGTCACCTCCATCCTCTGGGACCACAGTATGAGCTCCACAACTGCCTGCGGGTGACAGGGACCACCGTGTCACCTCCTGATGACCTCTGTCGGGACCAGAGTGTGACCTCCAGCTGCCTGTGAGGTGACCAAGACCCACCGTGTCACCTCCTGATCGCCACCTCTTGTGTGTCGGGGACCACCGTTGGATCTCCACGGCCATTTTCAGGTGACGGGGACCCCCGTGTCACCTCCTCAATGCCATCTCCGTCTGTTGGGACCGCAGTGTCACCCCCTCCGTGGGCGAAGCGCTCGATTCTCATTGACATCTCTGTGGTTGTGGAGGACCCACAGCATCCATGGGTGTTGGGAATCTCCCCCCCCGAGTGTCCCCACACCATCCTGGGGGCTCCTGTCCCCTTCCCATGGGGTGGCACCATGGGGGTGGGAGAGGGGCGTCCTTTCCCCCCGCCCCGGTGTGCTCCGGGTGCTCCCTTCTTATCCTTTGGGATAAAAACAACCAGAAAAAGGTCTGTTCCTGGAACAGGAGCGTGCACACTGTACAGATATATTATTAATACTATTTTTTTTGTATAAAATGCTGTATAGTTCTGTGTAATTAGTAAAAAGCTGCTGAGGCAGGCCTGGCTGCGTGCCTTTGTGTTGGGGGAGGGAGAATAAAGCTTGGAGTCCTGGGATCTGCCTGCAGTGCTGCTGGGGGGGAGGTTCGCTCTTCCTTCTCCGCTCTGCTCTCTGGGTCCCCTTCCTCCCCTCGCCTTCCTGCCCTTTTTACCCCTTCAGTTCCCCCATTCTCCCTCTCCCTTCCCTCCTGTTACCCCTCCTCCCCCATCTCCACCTCTCACCTCCCATTTGCTGCGTTTTATCCTTAAATTGGCAAAATGGGTTTCACTGTGCCCTCAGCTGTTTGGGGTATCGGCTCTGCTGCCTGTAGTGCACAGCAGGCAGCGCGTAACTTCAGTCAATCGTGCCCTGCCTTTCTTCTGCTCCGTGACAAGCCTGACACCGGAACCCAAGGGGCTTTCAGGTGGGATTTTGGCACTGCCGCAGGCCCCAGCGGAACCTGTGCTGAGTTGATGAATGTTGAGCTCAGCTGGAAGGCTGGGATCAAATGCACCCAGTGCCTGGGCCTGCGGCATGGCTGCCTGCGCTCCCTGCAGTGCCTCTTGTTCTCCCCCGGTCCCATTTTTGGGTATCACGATATCCCACAAAATCCCTGCAGCCGCAGCAGGGCCTGGGAATGCCTGCCCTCGTCTGTCACTGCGCTGCGCAGTGCTGTGGCCTTTCCTACCCAAACTGCAGCCAGGAATTTCACCCCCAGGCCTGGTACTGTGGCCCCAACCCCGAGCTTCCACCACGCCGGGGGTCTGGGGAAGGGGAAGGTCTGCCCCCATCGCCTGCTGTGTTCCTCCAGGACCCAGAAGCAGCTGGAGGAGGGCATCAACTGCAAGGGGGATTTGATAATGGCACCTTTGATAACGGCACTGCTGGCCCTCAGAGCTCCATGCAGGGGTTGGGTTTAGGATGGGATTGAGAGGGGGATTGGGATCGGATTGGGGGGGGGGTTGGGGTTGGATTGAGATTGGGATGAGGATAGGGGATGGAGGTGGGATGGAGGTGGGTGGAACTGAAGTTGAGATTGGGATGAAATTGGGATTGAGATGAGAATGGGGCGTGGGGTTAGGAATGGGGTTGGGGTTGGGATGAAGTTGAGATGGGGACTGGCATTGGATTGGAGGTGGGTGGGATTGAGATTGGATTGGGATGGGGATGAGGATGGGGCACGGGATTGGGGTGGGGATTGGGATTAGGATGCAGTCGAGATGGGAATTGGGACTGGGATGAGGATGAGGCGTGGAGTTGGACTGAGATTGGGATGGGGGTTGGGGTGGCGCTGAGATCGGGATTGGGCCACGGGGAACCCAGGAACGCCAGCCTCCCCCAGCGCCCCTTCCGCCGCCTCCCTGCGCTCCCGTGACCCCACCCGCAGCGCCCAGCGCAGCACGGAGGGCGGAAACGCTCCAGGAGGGCCGAGTTGCCCTCACTTCCGCCCTCACTTCCCCCTTCCCGCCGCACCCTATTGGTTAAGAAGACATTCTCCTTTACTTCCGCCCTCTCGCCGCGTCCCATTGGCTACGAGGACAGGGCGGCGCCGCTGATTGGGCGGACGCGTAGGCGAGCCCCGCCCTTTCCGGCGTTCCATACCCCGGCAGCGCCCGGCTGGAGTGCAGTGCTCAGCGGCGCCGGCACCGAGAAATCAAGCCGGGGGGGGTCCCAAAAACCCCCGGAACGAACCGACACCGCGGGGGAGCGGGCGCGGGGGGACGCCGGCGGGGCGGACTGAGGGGGTGAGGGGCGCCTTCCGGGGCTCCCCGGCCTCCCCCATGCCGCTGGGCCTGGGCAGGCGCAAGAAGGCCGCACCGCTGGTGGAGAACGAGGAGGCGGCGGGGGGCCGGGGGGGAACGGCGGGGGGGGACGGAGGAGTCGGGGGAGATCACGGGGGTGCGGGCGGTGCCCCCCCCGCCGGCCCGCAGCCCCCCGGGTTGCCCCCGCCGCCCGCCGCGCTCCGGCCCCGGTTGGTGTTTCACACGCAGTTGGCGCACGGCAGCCCCACGGGCCGCATTGAGGGATTCAGCAACGTGAGGGAGCTGTACGGGAAGATCGCCGAGGCGTTCCGCATCCCGCCCGGGGAGGTGGGGCCTGAGATATGGGGTGGGGGGAAATAGGGGGGTCATCGGGGGGGCTGGGAGTGGGGATGGGGGAGATGGTGGGGGGGGGGGGGGGTGGGCTGGAAGTGGGGCGATGGGGGGCACCGGGGTGCTGGGCCTTGTTGGGGTGCTGGGGGAGTCTGGAGGTGGGGGTGGGGGGAGATATTGAGGTGCCAGAGAGTCTGGGAATAGGAATGGGGGAGATATTGGGGGGGCTGGGTGGGGTGAGAATGGAGATGGGGAGATATTGGGGTGTTTGATGGTTGATGGGGTGCTGGGGGAGTCGGGGAGGGGGGAAATATTGGGGTGTTTGTGTGGGAGGGAGGATGGGGGGTATATTGGAGGGCTGGGGGGTTATTGGGTTGCTGGGGGTCTGGAGGTGAGGGAAGGGGGAAATATTGGGGTGTTGGGGTGGTTGTTGGTCAGTGGGGGGGGGG
>NW_024967520.1:0-2542 GCF_019238085.1 Lagopus leucura
CAGAGGCGGACCAGGAAGTGGAGGCGCAGGGCAGGGGGGATGGGGACGGCGTCCAGCGGGACGGAGGACGGGTTGTAGGGGATCTGCAGCGGGAAGCAGCGCCGCGTGTCCAGCAGCAGCTCTGCGGGGTCACCGCGATCCTTTAGGGTCGCCTGCGGGGAAGGAAGGGGGGCAAGAAGCCCTAAAAACCCCATAGGGCCCCACAAAACCCCATAACACCCCATAGAGCCCAGAAGATCCCATAAGACCCCATAAGACCCCATAAGACCCCATAAGACCCCATAAGACCCCATAACACCCCATAGAGCCCATAAGATCCCATAGGGCCCCATAAGACCCCATAGAGCCCAGAAGATCCCACAGGGCCCCATAAGACCCCGTAAGACCCCATAACACCCCATAGAGCCCATAGGGCCCCATAAGATCCCACAGCACCCCATAAGATCCCATAGGGCCCCATAAGACCCCATAGAGCCCATAAGACCCCATAGGGCCCCATAAGACCCCATAAGACCCCATAGAGCCCATAGAGCCCAGAAGATCCCATAGGGCCCCATAAGACCCCATAGACCCCATAAAACCTCATAAGATCCCATAAGATGCCATAAGACCCCATAAGACCCCATAAGACCCCATAGAGCCCATAAGATCCCATAGCGCCCCATAAAACCCCATAAGATCCCATAGAGCCCATAAGATCCCATAGGACCCCATAAGACCCCATAAGATCCCATAGTGCCCCATAAAACCCCATAAAACCCCATAAGATGCCATAAGACCCCATAGGACCCCATAAGACCCCATACAGCCCCATAAAACCCCATAGGACCCCATGACACCCCATAAGACCCTATACATCCCATTAGACCCCATAAGATCCCATATGACCCCATAGGACCCCATAAGACCCCATAAGACCCCATACAACCCCATAGGACCCCATAAGACCCCATACAACCCCATAAGACCCCATACAACCCCATAGGACCCCATAAGAGCCCATAAAACCCCATAGGACCCCATGACACCCCGTAAGACCCTATACATCCCATTAGACCCCATAAGATCCCATATGACCCCATATGACCCCATAAGACCCCATAAGACCCCATACAACCCCATAGGACCCCATAAGACCCCATAAAACCCCATAAGACCGCATACAACCCCATAAGACCCCATACAACCCCATAGGACCCCATACAACCCCATAGGACCCCATAAGAACCCATAAAACCCCATAAGACCCCATAAGATCCAATAAAACCACATAAGATCCCATAGGGCCCCAAAAACCCTATAAGACCCCATAAGACCCCATAAGATCCCATACAGCCCCATAAGACCCCATACAGCCCCATAAAACCCCATATGACCCCATGACACCCCGTAAGACCCTATACATCCCATTAGACCCCGTAAGATCCCATATGACCCCATAAAACCCCATAAGACCCCATAAGACCCCATAAGACCCCATACAAACCCATAAAACCCCATACAGCCCCATAAGACCCCATAAGATCCCATAAAGCCCTACAGGACCCCATAAGACCCCATAGGACCCCACAGGACCCCCCCGACCCTATAAGTCACAGGTGACTTGTGGGGCTCTATGGGTCACTTGTGGGTCACTTGTGGGGCTCTATGGGTAACTTGTGGGGCACTTATGGGGCACTTAGGGGTCACTTGTGGGGCACTTGTGGGGTACTTATGGGGCACTTGTGGGGCACAGGTCACTTATGGGTCACTTGTGGGGCGCTGTGGGTCACTTATAGGTCACTTGTGGGGCACTTATGGGGCACTTGTGGGTCACAGGTGACTTGTGGGGCACTTAAGGGTCACTTATGGGTCACTTGTGGGGCACTTGTGGGGCGCCTAAGGGTCACTTGTGGGGCTCTATGGGTCACTTGTGGGGCAATTGTGGGTCACTTAGGGGTCACTTGTAGGGCTCTATGGGTCACTTGTGGGGCACTTGTGGGGCGCTGCTGTGTCACTTATGGGGCACTTGTGGGTCACTTAGGGGTCACTTGTGGGTCACAGGTCACTTGTGGGGCACTTAAGGGTCACTTATGGGGCACTTGTGGGCCTCAATGGGGCACTTGTAGGTCAATAGTGGGGCACACAGCACTGCATAGAGCCCATAAGGACCCCATAAGACTCCATAAGACCCCATGAGACCCCATAGGACCCCGTGAGACCCCATAGGACCCCATAGGAACACATGAGACCCCATAAGAGCCCATAGGACCCCATAGGAACACATGAGACCCCATAGGACCCCATAGGCCTCCTAGGGCCCCATAGGACCCTATAAGAACCCACAGAACCCCATATGAACCCATACGACCCCATAGGACCCCATAGGACCCCATAGGACTCCATAGGACTCCATAGAGCCCTATGAGACCCCATAGGACCCCATGAGAACCCATAAGAACCCATAGGACTCCATAGGAACACATGAGACCCCATAAGACCCCATAGGACACCCCAGGACCCCATAGGACCCCATAGGACCCCATAGGACCCCATAGGACCC
>NW_024967521.1:0-3552 GCF_019238085.1 Lagopus leucura
AGCAAACTGTGCCTGTGGGCTGGGAGAGAGGGAGAGCAAACTGTGCCTGTGGGCTGGGAGAGAGGGAGAGCAAACTGTGCCTGTGGGCTGGGAGAGAGTCGGAGCTCCTCTGCCTTCCTCCAACATGCTGGGAAATATCTCCACTGCCTGCTGCAGGGAGCCTGCTCCGCAAGGGGGTGAGACTCAATGACCTGTAGAGGTCCCTTCCAACCCCAACAGTTCTGTGGTTCTGTGATCTCAGGAGGAGAAACGTAGCCGAGGGCAATGCCTTTGCTTTAGCCAGCATGGGGGAAGCGCAGATTCCATCCTGCACACCTGGATACAGGCGCTGCCCCCCTCCCAGCTGCACGCAGCTCACAGGGGTGCCAAACCCCCAGGTGGATCCATCTGCAGCAGGGTGAAAGGATGGGGAGGGCTGTGCAACCCCTCACGGGTGCCTCGGCGAAGCAAAAATCCCAGAATCCCAGGTTGGAAGGAACCTCTGGAGCTCCTCCAGTCCAAGCCCCAAAGCAGTTCCCTGCAGCAGCTGCACAGGAAGGTATCTGGGTGGGTTTGGATCTGCGCAGGGAAGACTCTCCCACCCCTCTGGGCGGCTGTGGCAGGCTCTGCTGCACTCACAGTACAACGTTTCCATCCTCCTGTTCAGAAGGAAACTCCCTGGGCTCTGGTTTGTGCCTGGTGCCCCTTGTCCTGTTAACGGGGCAGCACGGAACAGAGCCCAGCCCCCTCCTCACAATCCCACCCTCCAGATATCCGTCAGCACCGAGCCCAGGATGTGAGAACACAAACCCAGGCCACGAGCACTCAACGCCCACGTGCTGTGGGAGCAGGATGGGGCATCAGCTCACAAGCAATGACTTGCAAAGTGAAGGAGGTATCAGCAGAGCACACACGGAGCAGCTCCCATCTCATTACTGCCACACAGAGTCAGATAAGCAAAGAGGAGCCGGAGAGCAGCGACGATCCGGGCTCATAAAACCGTTCTCAGCAAATGGGAAATGTGTTTTTATTTTGGCAGCAGTCCCACTCCACGGAGCCCCTCGCTCCTACCTGAACCCACACCTCCATAGGGAAGCTGTGTTCAACTCGCACCAGCAAAAACACTTTTCTGCTCTTCATGCATTTTGGTTGTAAACACGCAATTTCTGGTCAAAACTCGTGCCAGCAAGAAGTTCAGGTCAGACGTAGGGAGAATTTTCCTCCCAGAAAGAGCAGCCAGGTGCCGCCCAGGGAGGTGGGTTTGGAGGGGGGAGGGAAGGGGGGGAGGGCATCACCACCCTGGAGGCATTAAGGAACGTGAGATGTGGCACAGTGGGGATGGGGGGACATCTTGGGGGGTGTTTTCCAACCTTGTTCAAGGCCAGGCTGGATGGGGCCCTGGGCAGCCCAGGCTGCTGCTAAATGTGGAGGTTGGTGGCCCTGCCTGCAGTGGGGGGGGGTGGAGATTCATGATCCTTGGGGTCATGAATCCAACCCAACCATTCTGTGATCCCAACCTCAGCCATTCTGTGACCCTGTGGAAGGATTCCCCCAGTGCATTCAGTCCCTCTGGTTGGTGCCCAAGCCGTGGGCAATCTGCTGTCTTTAAGCCCAGGAGAACACAGCAGTCAGAAGCACCACAAAGCGCAGCCCATGGCGGTGCAGTTAAAGCAGACACCCTGATCCTACAGACAAACCCCCAGCAGGCCTCAATCAGACAGAAAACAGAGGCTGCGGATGCCCCGTCCATCCCTGGAGATGTCCAAGGCCAGGTTGGATGGGGCCCTGGGCAGCCTGGGCTGCTGTGAAATATGGAGGTTGGTGGCCCTGCCTGTGGTGGGGTTTGGATGTTTGTAATCCTTGGGGTCCCTTCTCTAACCCAACCATTCTGTGATCCCAACCTCAGCCATTCTGTGACCCTATAGAAGGATTTCTGCAGTGCATTCAGTCCCTCCGGTCAGAACCCAAGTTTCAAGGAGGTTGGTGGTGGCCCTTCCTGTGGTGGGAGTTGGAGATTCGTGATCCTTGGGCTCCCTTCCAACCCAACCACTCTGTGATTCCAACCTCAGCCATCCTGTGGGCTCCCTTCCTACCCAACCATCCTGTGATCCCAACCTCAGCCATTCTGTGACCCTACAGAAGGATTCGTGATCCCGGAGCTCCCTTCCACCCCAACCATTCTGTCATTCTGTGACAACGCGCTCATCCCGCCCAGCACAACCCCAGTCCGGCCCGGGCCCCGGCACACCGCTATGCCCCCGAGGGAACGGCACGGACCGCTGACGAACGAGCTGTGGGGCCGCTTAACGGAGCGGATAACAGAGCGGATACCGGAGCCGCGCCTCCTCACCGGGCTCCAGCAGATCAGCGGGTCAGTCTCGGGATCCTCCACCAGCGTCCACAGCTTCGTCAGGAAGGCCGATACGTTGCTGCCGCCCGGGCCCGCGCCCGCCGCTGCCGCCGCGCCGGGACCTTCCATGGCCGCGGGGCTCCGGGACAGGGATGAGAACGGCGGAAGGCTCAACGGCGCCGGCGGGGCCGAGCGGAGCGCTGAGCGGGGCGGGCGCCGGGGCCCTGCATGGCCGCCGCCATCTTGGGCCGCCTCCGGGACGAACCCCCCGCGCCGAGACGCGCTGCGCATGCGCGACACCGCCCCAAACCCCGCCCTCTCCGCAAGGCGCATGCGCATTTCATGCACGGGGGGGTTTAGGGATCCTACGAGCATGCGCGTCGCGAACTTCAGCGGGAGCTCCGCCAAGCGGCGCATGCGGAGCTCCCGCTGAAGCTCGCGGCGCGCATGCGCCTCCACGCGGAGTGACCCTTCCGTGCGCATGCACCTCCCCCGCCTTCTCCCCGGAGGATCCTGACGCGCATGCGCGGCGTGCCTGGCTGCGACAAGAAAGGGGAAATCCGGAAATGAACCCGGCAGAGGGCGGGGCGTGACCTTTGACCCCGCGCACGCGGAGGACGGCGGCGGCAGCGGCGCACGCGGGACGCGGCCGTGGAGACCATGGAGCAGGTCGGGGCGGGTTGCCATGGTTACGGGGCCTGGTGGGTTCGGGTCTTAGGCCTGGTTTGTTCGGGTCTTAGGCCTGGTTCCGGCTCTCGGCCTGGTTTCGGGTGCGGGCACTGGTCCTGGGTTTGGGGTCCCGAGTTGTGCGCCTCGGGCCTGATTCTGGACCTGAGATTCCGCGTTTTGGCTCGACCTCTGTGTTGGGGGGCCCAGGTTTTGGGTCTGGGGGTCTAAGCCCGGGTTCTGGATTTGGGCCTGGATTCTGGGCCAGAGGTTCCACGGTCTGGGCCTGGGGTCTTGGGCCCGGTTCCGGCTCCTGGTACCACCCTGACACCCCCCGGCCTCTCCTTGGGCAGCCCCTGGAGCTCGAGAGCGATGACGATCTCACAGACAGCGAGGAGAGCGTTTACTCGGGGCTGGAGGACTCTGGCAGCGACAGCACCAACAGCAGCGCCGGGGAGGAGGAGGATGAAGACGAGCGGGAGGAGCCTGGCAGCGGGGCAGCCCCCGAGGTAAGGAGCGGGGGTGGGGGGAGGCTGCCTGGGTGGGGGGCACTGCTA
>NW_024967522.1:0-1553 GCF_019238085.1 Lagopus leucura
AGAAGAAGAGCTGCTGCAAACCTGGCTTGGCCTGGGCACTTGACACTGCCAAGCTGGGACCTGCACCCCCTCCACAATAACCTGTCCCTCCCCACAAACACTGTCCCCACAGGAACACGGAACTAAGTGCTCCAAGGCTGCTGTCTGAGGGGACACGAAGGGCCCATCCACGTCCTGCAATGGGCAGATCTCTGGTGGGATAGGTCCCTGGGCCTCAGTGCTGACTCCCAGCAATGGGAGCAGCAGCAGAGCAAGAACTGGGCTGCAGGCAGTGCTTCCCCTCTGCCACTCTGCAGAGCTGCATTTTCACTCCCCCCCTTCCCTGCCTCTGCCTCTTCTTCCCCTCCAGTACTTTACCTTCAAGACACTGCAGCAGCAGGGGGATCTCAGTAGCCCACATGGCCCCCACAGCTCTGTGGAACCTGCTGTGGAGGTTTTTCATCAGCAGTAAGGCAGCAGCTTGGAGTTTGCTGCCTGCAACAGGGCTGCCTGCCACCACCTGAGCGAGAGCAAGAAAAAGCAGGGTCACTTCTGCAGCAAGAGCAACGGCTTCCCCCCAGGATGGAAGCAGCTTGGCTCTGCTCTGGCAGGCAAGGAGCAGCCGACAGCTCTGCCCATGGCCACGCTGCTTCCTCCTGGCTGCTCGTGGCACCGGCCTCTGGAGCATCTACTCACCAGGAGTCGTGCCAGCAGTATGTGGGGCGTCAGCAGTGGGCCTGCAAAGAGGAAAAAGTGCTGAGTAAGACTCCAAGACACTGCGTGCCCAGCCATGCACACCTCCGCTGTCCCTTCTGGGTGCTACCACAGGTCAGCAGAGCTCACTGGGGGAGTTTTTGCTCCTACCTTGAAACATGGAGCTGACAAAATGGGGATCCAGGTGTTCTATCGGCCGTCCTGTCAGCTCCTCTCTCTCAGCCAGGGCACAGACACAGCGGGAGACTGGGATCAGCATGCCTGTGTACTGTGCTGGCACCACAAACAACAGCAGCCGCGGCCACAGGAGCTGTAGGGAACGAGGCAGTTGAGCAGGTCAGCATTCCTGCCTCTGCTCAGAGATGAAGAGGACTCTGTGAATTTCCCCGAGTCCTGTGTGCTTCAGAGCACATTGGAGGAGAGAGCTGGGGTCTTGGAATGGGACGAGGAAGACGTGGTGCAAGGGCAGGGAGCAGCAGCAGGGCAGAGCGTGACTTACTTTGGACATCCCTCTCACAGAGACGTCCAGTGATCCCAGGATGTCCACGCACAGCTCCTGGAGAGCTCCTTCTTCCTGGGCTTCCCGGGCAGAAAGGTCTCCGGCTGCCTGCACGACAGTTGTATTGAAACATTGGTTATGCTCAGTTCTCTGGAGCCTCTCTGGAGGCTCAGGTGTGGCCCCAGCAGTGCTTCTGTGCCACCCTCCGAGCAGCACGGGTCTTCCAAAAGAAGATGCTGCCCACTGTCCTTACCCTTCTTCCTGTGGCGCGGCTGAACTCCCTGAAGATGTGCCCCACCACATCCCAGGCTGAGCAGCTCCAGGTGTTAGAACTGAGCAGATCCTTGATGAAATAAAGAAC
>NW_024967523.1:0-5780 GCF_019238085.1 Lagopus leucura
GTTAAAAAAAAAAAAATCGTTTCTTAACGTCCGTTTGTTTTATTACCTTTTCCTGGACCGAACCGAGCCCGCGGTGCGTGTGCGCGGGGAGGAACGGCGGCCGGGCATGAAGAGTCCCGCGGAGCTCAGGGCCCCGTTCCGGGCCCGATGCGGGGCCGGCGGGCGGCGGCGGCTCCTATTGTTCTGCGCCGCCGGCGGGGTACGGCGCAGCGAAGCGGCGCGCTGAGCTCCGGCCCGGGCGGCGCGTGCGCCCCGGCCCGCCCCGCGCCCCCGCCCCCGGCGCGCCGGGCCCCAGCGCAACCACCCCCCCCCTCCTCACTTCCCTCCCTCCCTCCGAGCGACTGAGCAGAGGCGCGAAGCCACGCCCCTTTTGACTCCTCCCTCCGCCGTATCCCTCCGCCGTTCTGAGAGTTTGAAGGGCTGGCGATGGGAAGGAGTCGTTGGCGGCCGCGTTTTGAGCTGCGTGGGGGAGGAGTGGGGGAAGGGGGAGGGGGGGGAGTGGTTTCTGTGAGGCTAAGCGTTGTCTCTGCGGGGAGGGCTGGGACTATGTTTTACTGCGGAGGGAGACTGAGAGACAACTCACTCGTAACCGGAAAATGGTGTTATGAACCGCGAGGAGTTGTCCAATAGAAAGCCTCGTCGCTCTGAGTGGCGGGCTATTCAGCCAACCGGATAGCGCGTTGCTCACGCCCCGCCCACCGAGCAATGCGCCGTTTCGGGGCGGCCGCTGGTTCGTGTCGCCGCCCGCACCTCCCGCAGAGCTTAGGCGGGCGGGTGTTGGTTGCGCTGTGCTCGTTGTTTGGGCCCGTTACCGTGCGAGCTGCCGTGTCTCTCTCCAGCCCCATCCGTTCGTGGTTCCTCGAGTCCAAATCGCCCTTCTCGGCTAGTCCCGCAGGCCTGTGCCCCTCAGAGCCTCGTGGGATGGCTGCCCCTCAGCTCAGCCCTTCACCCGCGCTGTGTGTGCTAACACGAGGCAATGCAACCTTCCCCTCGCACAGCTCCATCCTCCTGCTTTCCCTGTCAGCAATGGCGATTAAACCTCAGAGCTGCTGCCTTACCCTGCTGTGTGCATTTCCCACCCCAAAGTTCGGCTGCGGCTGCAGTGGAGCCTTTTCTCAAGGCCGGCTGCAATGCTGGGGGCTGCAACTGGGAGCTGCATTGCTGGGGGCCGGTGATGCTGAGGGGCAAATCATTGCCTCACGTTGCGCACCTGGAGCTGGAGGAGTGCAGCTGTCCTGTAGGACTCGTGGCAGAGCTCTGAGGCACTGAGGACGTGCTGTGGGGTGAGCTTTGCTGCAGTGGGCTGAGCAGATCCATGCAATGGTGGAGCAGTAAAAGCCCAAACCCCTCCTGGGGTTGCAGACCCAAGCAATGGCCCTTGGGTTTTGGCCTTGGGAGAGATGCTCACTGCTCCTCACCCAGCAGAACTGTGCATTTTCTGCTCTGGGTATTGCCCTGCGTTATGTTTTCGTCTGTGCATGGGTGGATGGCAGCTAGCTGTGGGCCTGGCTGTATCCCAGGGCTGGAAATGTTGTCCCTTCCACTGGTGACTCCTGGAGCTGCCACTTTTGGGGCCACTTTAACCCCAGTCCACCATCAGAGCAGGGAGGGGACAGGAGAGACCCCAGTGGGGTGGCAAGGAGACGGGGACACAGAGGGGACAAAGGGGCTCGGATGCTCCGTGGGCTCACACTGGATCCCGGTGTCTTTAAGCAACGAGCTGGGCTTCATATTTGCATTTAGTCACACTGTGAGTCAGACATTCCAGCCCCGGCTGCCGAAATACCTCAGCTCTGACTCCTTATTTCCCACTGCAACCTTTTTTTTTCCTTCTTCTTTTTTTTCTTTTTCTTTTTTTCTTTCCTCCTTCTCTTTCCCTTCCTCCTCTTTTTTTCTTCCCTTTCTCACCTTTTTTTTCCTTTTTTTTTTTTTTTTCTCTCACCCTTTTCTTCAGGTCCACCCCATATGGAAGGTAGATTGAGGGGCAAACAGGGAGACGTGAGGACAGGGCAGGGTGGGCTTTGGAGGCTGCATTTTCCCTATTGCAAATAGGGACTTGGGTCCCATCGGGGACCCCTGACATAAAGGGGTCCAGCAATAACAGCAAGCAAGCGGAGCACGCCCTAAAGCCATTGGCATGGCAGCAGTCTGAGCAATAAGGGGTGGCAATGGGGGGTGCAGGATGGGACCCCCACCCCTGGACCCCTCAGAGCGGGGGCTGGGAAGGAGCTATGTGGAGTATTTGGAGAGAAAGGCGGTTCTGTGCTCGGTTTCCTGAATGATGCATTCCACATGGGGTTGCATCACGCACAGCTGTTACATCACTTTAGCCAGGAAATTTAAAACAAGTGGTCTGGGCTGGAAATGAGGGGGGGTTAATTATTATTTATGGACAACAACAACAACAGAGAGAAAGGGGAAAAAAAAAGCCTCAAAACACTTTTTTTTTCTTCCTGTGTTGGTTTTTTTTTTGTCTTTGCTTAAGAAACAGAACAAAACCCCAAGCCTCCCTCCATTCCAGCTGCTTTGTCCCCATCTCCTGCCCTATGTGATGGCTGTGGCCTTGGGGCTCATGCTGGCCATGCAGGGATCCCATATCCACGCTGTCCCCAAGGGTGTCCCCTCCATCCTAATCTCCTCCATCCCACAGGGACAACCCCATCCCAACCATGGGTTTATCAGTGGGTCAACACCGACCCTTTCCCACCCCATTTCCCTCTTTCTCTCCTGTCTGTGGGTACCACCGTGTGCCCTTCCTCCCGTCACACCCCTCATCTTCCTCCCCTCTTTGTACGCTGGGGTGCAGCGTGGAGTGGGGCAGGGGGGGTTGAGATGGAAACTTCGGAGGGGGGATTTTAGCTGTGCAAAACCCTTTGCTTTGTGCAAATGGTGAAAAAATGCAAAAACCATTCATCAAAACATCGACCTGATGGTGACAAAGCCTCCAACCCCTTTGGCTCAGGCGGCGGGGCGGGGGGGTGACAGTGGTCTGTGCCACTTCTCTTTTGAACGCTGGTGTTTTTTATTGTTGGGTTTGTTTGTTTGTTTATTTTTCCCAGCCCATTGCAGCCTTGTGGTCTCGGATTTGGGTGGTCCCCAAACTGTGACTTTCGGATGTTGAGGTGCTGAGGATGCCTCCATCCTCCCCAAGGTGACACCCGGGGCGCAGCACCTGCGGATGCTCCACATCCTTCCTATTGCCATCCCTCATGGAGGGATGGAAAAGCTGCTTTCAAATAAACAACAACAAAAGAAAGACGTAGGGCTGTGAGTGAGCTCTCGGGGCGGAAACACGGCGTCCCCAACCCCAGCAGGGCCCCCCCCTGCATCATGCAGTGCCTGCAGCCCAGGATAGCATCCGCCCACAGGCAGGAAACCCGCGGCGCTTTCGCCTGCGTGGGGGCTCGGGGAATCTCCTCGGAATGGAAAGAAGTTGCACCCCGGTACCCAGCACTGCCTGGGTGGGGAGAACCTCAGGTTGCATAGGAGGGACAGCACGGGGTTCCCCTGGTTCTGTGTTTTGGGGTGGTGAGCTCTGCCTGGAGGGGTGCTGGTTGTGCGGACCTCGATGGGATGTGGGGAAGAGAGGAAGGGTGGATGGGGTCTGATGGTCGTCATGGGATTGTGGGGATGGGGGTGCAGCGATGTGTGTGGATGCTCTGCCTGGGATGTGGGTGCTCCCCGTGGCTGGGACAGGGCTGACACTGCTCTGCTTGCATTTCTGCTGCCTTTGTGCATCGCTTTGGGTGCTGGGCGAGCATCAGTGGGTGAGAAACCCTTTTTCTTCTCTGCCTTCGTGTTTTTCCTCCTCCTGGCTCAGGGAGGTGGCCTGAGCCCCTCTGTGGAGCACTCAGGGTAATGCTCAAACAGGGGCATGAATGTGGGGGGGATGACACCAGCTGGGGGAGGCACAGCCCCATTGGGAAACACAGCACCAAAGTGGGAGAAAACAGAGCACTGTGGTGGGTGAAGCTCAAGAAAAGTGCCTGAAAATGGAGAACTCCAGAGCTTGGAAGAGCCAGGCTCCCCATGGGGACACAGGGACCTCGGTGCAGAGGGGGCAGAGCACAAAGCTGGTGGCTTTTGGGGACCCAGTGGGGGATTTCCCTGCTGTCCCCAGATTTCTGAGTGGGTTTTGTGCTCTCATGTCAAGTTTCAGGAGGAACAGAAATCACCCCGGTTTCTTATAACCTTATTGAGCACCCAATGGCCACAGCCATGGGATGGGGGAGAGCCCTATTGCAGTGGGAGCAGGATCCGACCCCAAAACCCCATATGAGGGGTTACAGACTCACTCCCCAGCAAGGGGCTGAGGCTGGCTGTGGGCTGGCATGACACGAGCCCACATCTCAGAGCAGAGGATGCTGCAGGCTGGGGGAAAACCGTGGCCCCAAATAGTTTCTTGTGGGGTACAGGGATCCCACCCTCACTCTGTATCATGCCAGGCTGCAGCTGTGTCCCCCACTGTCACAGCCCTGTTCTCTTTTGCTTCCCTGGTGCCAATGCATGCATGGGAGGGGGGGGGACCTGACTGCAAGGGTAAAATTGGAGCTTGAGAACCCCGTGGGCTCACGTTACTTTGGTGAGAAGGAGGAGAAACAGAAAGTCCTGGGAGGGCTGGGATGTCCTGGGGAAATGCCTGGGGGGCAGCCTGTCCCTATTGGCATCCCCAGGTCCCTGCACCCCAAAGCCACCCCTAAGCCAACCTCCTCCACTTGCAGCGTTTTGGGGCCGGGGGGTGGGTTGGAGGGGGGGGGGGAGGGCACAGGAAGGCAGCTTAACTGCAAGCACGGGTGAAATGTAGGGCAGCCCCATCTGTCAGGCTGCTCCCATTTGGATCTGACTGCAGTGCCTCCCCCCCCACCCCCTGCATCCCATCCACCCCCTGCATCCCATCCACCCCCTGCATCCCACCCCATTCCCTGCATCCCTCCCACCTCTGCATCCTCCCCATCCCCTGCATCCCTCCCAGCCCCTACATCCCATCCCTCTGGGGTGCTTTGTAAAGGCACAGAGCACTTATTTGGGTACTGGGGGGGGGGGATTACCCTTATCGAACCCTGGTTGTCCTCATTGATCCAGTGGACAACCCAATCCCAGGCTCTCCTCCAACACTCCCCCTATTTTTGGGCGCTTTCTCCTCATGTGTGGTTTTGGGAAAACTCCAGGGCAGAGATTTAGGGGCATTCATGGTGCTTTTACTCAAAACTGAGTGCCTCAGGAGGGCACCAACCCCATGACACAAACCCAAACTCTTTGGCCCCACAGATCCCCTACAGAGGGACGGCTCTATGGCACACACAGCACTTGGCTCACGCTGTGCTATTAGGCAAAAAGCAGCACAGAACCCTCTGCCCCGACACCAGCTCTGCTTGCAGCTCCGTGCTGAACGAAACGGTGCCCTTTCATCCACCCAGGGTTGAAGGACAGAAATTTGCCTGAAATTAAAGGATGCACCGCTGTGTGCGTGTAGCCCGGCACGGCGGGGGCACGAGGTTTGCTGTGACCTCAGTTTAACTTGGCAGCCGTCAGACAGTTTTATCTTATCTCTGCATCACACTGCGTGTGTGGAGCGAGAGGGTGCCAAGTGAACGGCGTTCCCCAGCCCTGTGTGCTGGGGCACTGTGCTGCTGCACTAATGCATGGGGCCGGGGGGGTTCTCATCCCCATCCTCACCCCATCCCCATCTCATTCCCACCTCCATCCCACCCCATCCCATCCCATCCCATCCCATCCCATCCCATCCCATCCCATCCCATCCCATCCCATCCCATCCCATC
>NW_024967524.1:0-33381 GCF_019238085.1 Lagopus leucura
GTTTCCCTCTCGAAGGCCCCCAGGCGGCTCTGGTCCACAGTGTGCCTGGTGATGGTGGAGGTGGTGTAGCTCGTCCAGTACAGAGTGTCCCAGCCACGGTGGTACGCCAAGCCCTCCACCGAGCCCACGTCTGCAGGGAGAGGATGGCAAGGGGTGAGCACTTTTGGGTCCAAAGCTTACGGGGGGGTCTGCTCTGAGGGATGGGAGAACTGAGTCTGAGGGGACACACTGGGGGCAGAGTATGGAAATCCTTCCTTCCAGCTTCTCAGCCAGGAACCTGAGCTGCACACCCAGCCCTCCTCCCCATTAATGATCAACAAAAGCTTTAATGAAGTAGCAGTGAGAGATGGAACCTGCTCTCCTGGTCTCAGTAATAAAAGCCACCTCGAGTGCCAAATGTAAATACGCTCATTAGTGAGAGCGTTTATAACCCTCGCTGGAGGTTCTCCCTGGTGATGCAGAGCAACAGCCACAGCCCTTCCTACAGCTGTGGGAGCCAAGGAAACCGAGCGAGTGCAAAGCGAGGGCTGGAGGTGAGGGCTGGGCTGGGTAAGGTCTGCTCAGCCCCCACAGCTCTGCCTGGCCATGAAGTGCAAACAGAGCAGATCCCAAATCTGCTGCAGCGTGTTTCTGGAGCAAAGCACACCCACGTGCACGGCTGAGCCTCGTGATGTGCTTTCTGTGCCAGAGGGAGCACTGCGACTGCTCCTGACATCCAAGGCCTCTGCCACAGAGGAGGCTGAGAATTCCCAGCTGAGCTCAGCGAGCGTCACTCCAAACACCAAAGAGTCACAGAACATCCAGTGCTGGGAGGGACCCGCAGAGATCACCAAGGCCAACTCCAACGTGAACCAGGGAAAGGGAAACTCAGGCAACACATGTGGCAGCTCGGGAGGAAGGGGGGCTAAGAAGAGTGGGGTCTGAGCCCTCAGGGACACTCACTCTCAACAATGGTTTTGCGTCCCGTGCCGTCATCGTTGATCTGCTGGATGTTACCGAAGTGGATGTCGCTGTAGAAGATGCGGTTGCTGCCTTTGGAGCCGTAGCGGTAATCGAAGGCCAAAGCGATGACGTTCTTCATGTGCTCAGCATCCTCGAAGGGTTTGATGGGAGCGTTGAGGTTGTTCTCATCCGACAGGTGGATGCTCTTGAGGATGGTGCGCTCCGAGTACAGCAGGTAGCCATCGTAGTCGCGGCAGCTGACGCCGTCCTCGGCCAGCATCCCGTGGGCACAGGCGCACGTCCGCTGCCCCCCGCCACGGAACAGGCACAGCTGCTGGCAGCCACCGTTGTTCTGAGCGCAGACGTTGGTGCCTGGGTGGATAGAGGAGCTCAGATCTCTGCCCTGAAGGCACAGCAACCCGACCGTGCCCCCTCCACCCCGCGCCCGGCCCCATGGGCACCCAGCCCCGACGGACCCTTCTGCCGCGCGCGGTTGAAGACTTTGATGTCCTTGAGCTGCACGCCGATGCCCGTCCGCAGGGACACCGACTCAGTTGCGTTGTCTTTGCTGCCTCTCTTAATGGAGCCATTTGCATGGGTCCTACAACAGGAAACGGTCATGGTGTGGCTCGGCCCCAGCAGGGTCTTCTGCTCTGAGCCCATCCCCACCAGCCTCCCCAGCAGTGCTGGCTGTGGGGACCCCACCTGTCACTCCAGTAGATGTAGTCCTCAAAGACTGACACGGAGAACATGTCCATGTTGTTGCTGGCCAGCACCACCTCACGGTTCTCGCCTGTCTCCAGGTCTATCCGCTCAATCTTGTCTGTCCGTGCGTCACACCAGTACAGCTTCCCATCCTGAGGAGAGGAGAAACCATCCCATGGTAGAGCGCAGACGGGGCCAGCCCCGAGGCAGCCCCACACCTCCACCCCATCTCAAGGCTCAAAGCACAGCCCTGGGCTGCTGGGTGGATGGAGAGGGGTCCGAGTGGTCCCACAGCGCCCAGCACCACAGGCTCCAGACCCTCCACGCACACTCCTCTCCTCCCCACACACACCTCGTAGTCGACAGATATCCCATTGGGCCAGCTGATGCTGACATTCACCAGCACCATCCGCTCGGTCCCATCCAGGCGCGAGCGCTCGATGCGGGGGTACTGCCCCCACTCCGTCCAGAACAGATACCTGCAGGGACACAGCAGTGTGACCGCAGGGCCCTTTGGCAGCACCCTCCGACCTCAATCCATCCCCCAGGCAGCAGCTCCCCCCACCCCCCGGCCACTGACAGCGTGCATTTCCTCACCCCTTCTCTGGGTGCACGGTGATGGCCCGCGGTTTGTCCAACCCCTGGGAGATGACCACGTAGCGGAAGGATCCGTTCAGCCTGGCCACCTCGATGACATCAAAGCCCTGATCTGTCCAGTAGATGTTTCCTGCACAGAGGATCTGTGAGTGGCCCCCCCCCCCCCCCCGGCCCCAGGGTTCCCCCCCTCAACGCAGACCCCACTCACCCGCGATCCAATCCACGGCGATGCCCTCCACGCGCCCGATGCCGTTGGTGACCACATCCTCACGCCACGTCTGATCCCTCTTGGCACGGCTGATGGTGCTCAGCCCCATGTCCACCCAATAGATGGTGTCGTTCTCTGCAGGCAGCGGGCTCACGTCGGTGACCGCCATGGGAGCCGGGGGTGCGATCGGACAGGAGCTGCACCGACCTCCCCAACCCAGAGCCCCGCAGCACAGCCCACACCTCACCTGCGTGGAAGTCGATCCCCACGGCCAGCGAGGTCCCCGACACCGGAACGAGGGCGTCTGATTTGTCATTGGGGTCCAGAGGAATGCCACGGATCCCCTCGTGGACAGAGTAGAGGAGGAAGGAGCCGACGCCTGCAGCACATGGGGATGCTGAGGGCAGCGCTGGGCACATCCCACCGACAGACGCCCACCAACAGGGGGATGTCCTTCATGCCTCTGCTTTGCTCACACCCCTGCCTGATCACGGACTGAGCGGGTGAACACAGAGGGGAAAAGCTGCCCTCACACAACCCGGATGGGATTGCTGTGAGTAAAGGAAAGGAAGGAGACACTCTAAACTGAGAATCGACACAGCTGGGGATGGGATGGGGCCTCTGACCGTGGGGCAGCAGCAGAGAACGGCAACAGAGCCCCTCCTGGCTTCGCTCTGTGACCAGGGCTGCACCCAGAGAGGTCTGCACTGCACCCCCCGGCTCAGGGCCTCACACAGCAGCGCTGATCCCCAGAGCTCCTTATGGGGCACTGACTGCATTGTGGGTCCGGGACAGACAGACAGACAGACACAGCCAGCCCCCCCCCGGCTGCCACCTCCAGCTGAGTGCTGGCACAGAGCGCTGCATCACGGCAGGGCAATGTTGTTATTCCATCCCTGCCCTGACCCAGATGGTGCCGTAACTCTGCCAGCGCCAGCCAAAAGGACAGAACACTGCGCACACAAACAGCCTTTGAGCGGTGCTGGCACTGAGCACCATGGGGGAGGGCTCTCTTTTCTCCAAGGATGACGGTGGCAAACAAGGTAGAGCTTTGGGAGCAGCTGGGGGGACCACTCACAGCTGCAGGGCTGGGACCGCACAGTGACTTCAGCGCCTCGGGGAGCAAAGCCAACACAACACCACGCTTTCCACTGCCCCTTCCATGCGGCGCTGAGCCCCAGGGCTGCCCCACAGACATGGGCACAGCAGCACTGACCTTCACAGGACTGCTGCCCGCTCTTCAGGCTGTAGCCAGCAGTGCACATGCAGGAACGCGAGGTCTCCGAGGTGGGCAGGCACAGCTGCGAGCAGTCGCCGTTGTTCACGCTGCAGGGGTTTATCCCGGCTGGATGGGGAGGTGAAGGGTGAGGGGCGACGCAGGGTGGGCGCCCCCTGAGGACTCCCCCCACTTCATGCAGCCCCCACCGGCCACTCACCCTGCTGGATGCTCTCATCGTACACCTTCATGTGCATCACCAACGTGGTGCTGTTACGCAGCACCGTCACCTCCGTCCCGTCCTTCTTGTTGCAGGTCCCCATCCTCTCCGAGGCCTGGTCAGCCCACCACAGCTTGTCCCCTGCATGCAGGGTCAGGAGCATGCAGCAGCTTTCCCCATCCCCTCCTCCCCCCGCAGCAGAGCCACGGCTCCACACAGCTTTAAGGCGACGGCGTGGAGGGAAGGGGCTGTGCCCACTCTCAGGGAGCAGCAGCAGGCCAGGAGGAAGGCCAGGACCCTGCAGCCCATCCCACAGCTCTCACCCATGATGGCCAGCGCGGTCGCCTTGCTCAGCTGACTCTTCACTGCCACAATCACCTCCAAGTCGCTGCCATCCAGGTTGCATCTGTTGATGGTGCCATTGCCGGAGCTGATCCAGTACAGTTTGCTCTCAGGGTAGTCGATGGCCAGACCTGGGAATGAGGGAGCAGCGATGTCAAAAGGATTGACATCATCGGGAGGGGAAGGCGGTGCTGGCGGAGGAGATGGGAGCCCCCAGGTTGGGGCGATGTAGGGGGACACCCATACCAACAGGGCCCTTCTGGTTGGTGAAGAGAAGCGTGCGGTTGCTGCCATCCATGTTGGCCACGCTGATGTTGTCCCCATCCGTCCAGTAGAGCTTCCTGCAGTGAGGGAATGGTGAGCTGGGAGGGGGGCTGAGCCCCACAGAGATGGCCCACGCCTGTGTGTGTCAGCCCAGCACCCAGCACCCAGCACCCAGCACCCAGCACCCAGCCTAGAGCCCAGCACCCAAATCAGCACCCTACACCCAGTACCTACAGGTGCAGGCTGACAGCTCCATCCCTGCAAAGCTCCATGCACGCTGCTGCAGCTTTGTGCACGCACTCCTGGGACACACACGTTGGCACCCAGCTCCTCACGCACGCTCCGTGCATGCACACACCAGAACGCAGCCTGCTCCTTCTTGCACACCCCGCAAGCACCACCTGCACCCATCTCTCCCTCTCACACCTCCCACATGCGCTGACACACGTGGTGCACAACCTGTTCCCTGCACCACACGTGTGCTGCGTCAGCTGTGCTCTCACGTGTGCCCACGGTGGCACTCTGATGCTCCCAGACCCCACACGTACCCATGGAGGGGGTGCACCACCAGGCAGTGGGGTTTATCCAACCCCTGGATCACGGCGTTCTTGAAGGAGCCATCCAGCCGCGCCACGTTGATCTGCTTCTTGTTGGTGTCGTAGCTGGTCCAGAAGAGGTTTCTGGAAACCCAATCCACAGAGAGGCCGTGAGCGTTCGGCAGGTCTGAAAAGCAACAGGGAGGGACAGAGGTCAGCTGGTTCCACGGGCTGTGCAGGAGCGACGGGCTGCCCTGCGGGCAGAGCTCCTCCGCGCCCACCCGCAGACACGACGGTCTCCACGCCAGTGCCATTGATGAAGGCTCTTTTGATGGTCTGCGTGCGCACATCGGACCAATAGATGCGCTGCTCCACAGCGTCGTAATCCACCACGGTGACGTTGTCGATGTCAGGGACGGTGAAGGAGATGATGTAGTTGTAGTAGGGGTTGTCGATGTCCACGCCGCGGATCTCCATCTGCCGTGCGTACAGCAGGAACTTCTTGAACTCTGCGGGAAGAGGGAATTTGGTGGGACCTCAGCCCTGGGGGGGGCTGAGTGCATCCCAGTGCCCGCAGCCGCACCGTAACACGTGGTGTTGTCCTTGTCCAGCTTCATGAGGTGGGGGCAGGCGCAGGACAGCGTGCGGTTATAGTTGATGAGGCAGAGGTGGGAGCACGGCCCCTTGCCTCCATTGGCTTCGCAGGGGTTGGGCGCTGCGGAGAGGACAGGACGTCACACACACACAAGGACCCCTATCCCAGTGTGCCCCCCACCCCACCAAGGCTCACCCAGGGGCTGCCGGGAGGGGTGGTACACCTGCAGGTCGAAGGGCTGCGTGTTGGTCCTCTGCACCACTGTCACATTGTGCCCCGTCCATTTATTGGCCTTGGCCAAGGTGTTGGTGCGCCAGTCGGTCCAGTACACCTCCCCCCCATAGAGGGTGACAGCAAAGGGGTGCGAGAGGTACTCGTGGCCCCGCAGCACCTCAATGTGCCCCGTGCCATCGTACAGGGCTGAGTAGATGGCATCCGACCTGCGCCCGATAGATGGGGACAAGCGGTGAGAGCACAGAACGGGATTCAGTGCAACAGCAGCAGCCCAGGGTGTGAGCGGCCACCGCCCCGCACGGTGCTGAGCTGCATTGCACACCGCAGCCCCCAATGCAGAGAAAACCCAAAGCAAAGGCTGGAATGCGTCACAGACACCAACACCCCATACAGAGCAAAGGCTGCAAGCCAAGCAGACGAATGGCAGAACAGCACAGCAGACGTCAGGGGGTGGGGATGGGCACCGCCCAGGGGGGGCTGCAGGGGGGGGACCCGAACCTACCTGGCGTCAATCCAGAGGATGCGCTTCTCCAGGTAGTCCACGGTGAGCCCATTGGGCCACCCCCCAGAGCCCGTCTCCTTGTGGATGGTGCGTCGGCCTGCACCGCTCATGGAGGCGGCCTCGATACGGGGCAGGCTGGCATCCCAATCCGTCCAGAAAAGGATCCTATGGGAACAGCGGGGCAGCGCTTAGTGGGGATGCAGCAGCACTGCGCTCCCCCCACAGTCCCAAGGAGGGTGAGCTGCTCTCACCCATAGCGGGGGTCCAGGGCGATGGCCCGCGGGTGCTCGATGTCCCCCGCCAGCAGCGTTGTGCGCATGGTGCCGTCCAGCTTGGCCACCTCGATCTGATCCAGGTTGCTCTCCACCCAGTAGATGTTGCCGGCGATCCAATCCACCGCCAGGCCCTCTGGGGTGGCCAACCCGTACTGGATCACCACCTCAAAGCTGGTCAGAGCTGTGGGGTGCAGAGCAGTGGGGCTGAGGCCAGCTGCCCCCCCCCCACCCATGCCGCCTCATCCTGAATGGGTCCCCCCGGCTCAATGGAGGCAGGCGGTGGGGACGCATCTGAGATTTACGCCCTCCTACAGCTGGCCCTGAACCCCAGCAGATGCAGCCCCACATCTGCGGTCCTTCCTGCCCCTCTGCAGCACTGCAGGCATCAGAAAGCACAACCGAGTCGGGGCCCCAGGCTTTGTGCTCCCAGATGCTGGGCTGCAACTACTATTAGGAAAGCACTGGGAACACTAATTAACTCCTACGTAACGAGCAGCTTTGGAGACCAGAAGGGGATCATCACCAGAGCTGCGGCGCTGCACCAGAGCCCTTCCTTCCCAGGGCCCTACCCTGACCCCTGCAGCACCCCGGGACTACACACCCCCATTCTCCAGCAGTTTGCCCCTGTAGATCTTGTCCTCCACCACATCAGTCCAGTACAGAGAGCTCTGGTTGAGGTGGAAGTCCAAGGCGATGGTGTTGCGCAGTCCAGGCACTAGGACGCTGTAATCGCCGCGGTGCAGATCGATACGACGGATCTCGTGGCGGTTGGAGAAGATGATGAACGGTTTGAAAGGGTCTGGGGACACAGGGAGAGCTCAGAAGGGGACGGGGACACAGCAGAGGGACCGGCAGACCTCAGTGGGAGGCAGCTCTGCCTCACGTCCCCCCTGTCCCACAGCAGCCAGCAGAGTCTCGGCACAAAGCAGGAGCCCAAAGCCTCAGAGCCCTTCCATCCCCCCAGGTCCTGCTCGGTGCTGCAGGATCAACGCCACCCAGAGGAGGCAAAACCGCGA
This sequence comes from Lagopus leucura, assembly GCF_019238085.1. NCBI lineage: Eukaryota > Metazoa > Chordata > Aves > Galliformes > Phasianidae > Lagopus > Lagopus leucura. The sequence continues at coordinate 7,653 of NW_024967524.1, forward strand.
GACCCTCACACCACCCCTGGCACCCACCAAGGCTGCGACAGCTCTCGCCATCGGGCTCCAGCATCCAGCCCTCGTAGCACGAGCATTTGACGTTGTACTTGTCCTGCTCGCACTTCTGGCTGCACTTGAGATGCTTGGCGCAGTAGCTCTGGATCTGGCAGGTCTTGTTGTCCGCTCCCAGCTCCATGCCCAGGGGGCAGGAGCACACGATGCCCTCCCCAGGGGCCACGGTGCAGTTGTGGCTGCAGCCACCATTGTTCAGAGAGCACTGATCTGCGGGGAGGGGATGGGATGCGCAGGTCAGCTTCATCCCTGTGCACGTCACCTCCGCCCCTGCACGCAGCCAGGTCCCCCCGCGCCCAGCACCCAGCTCACCGCACAGCTCGCCCTCGTCGGAGCCGTCCCCGCAATCGTCGGACCCATCGCAGAGCTTCTCTGGGGGGAGGCAGATGGAGGTGTTGTTGGCACAGGTGTGCGAGGGCGGTTTGCACACCAGTGACTCGCAGTTCTCCTCGTCCGAGTTGTCCTCGCAGTCGCTGTCCCCATCACAGACCCACGCTTTACTGATGCAACGCGCTGCAGGAGGGAGGAAGGAGGGATCAGACCCAGGGACGGCACTCACTGCACCCCCCACATCGAGCCCAGGGTGACCCCAGTGGGACGTGGCTCTGAAGTTCCCCTCTGCCCCACTCTCACCCGAGTCCTTGCAGCCAAATTTGACGTTGGGGTCGCAGACGTGGGTCACCCCCTCGCAGTTTTTCTCGTCGCTGGAGTCCATGCAGTCGGTGTCACCGTCGCAGCGCCAGCGCATGGGGATGCAGAGCCCATCCAGGCGGCACTGGAACTCGTCGGTGTGGCAGCCCCCAGGTGGGCGCGTGGCTGCGGGGGGGGGGGCACACAGCTCAGCGCCTGCACCCGGGGCTGGGAGGTTGGAGAGGGGCAGCAGTGGGGCCAGAGAGGATGGGAGCTACGGGGGCACCTGGAGGGAGGCAGAGGCTGCAGGATTCCCTGCACGAGGGCAGCGGAGCCCACAGGGTGAGATTGTTCCTCTGCACCCATCTCTCTGCCCGGCTGTGCCCACCTCCCCACTTCTATCACCCATCGCCCATTGCCCCCACCCCCAGAGCAGGGATTCGGGAGCAGCAATCGGCTCGGCCAGCCCTGGGCTCACCCTGATTGGTGCAGTTGGCATGAGTCTCATCGCTGTAATCCCCGCAGTCGTTGTCCCCATCACAGGTCCAATGCACGGGGATGCAGCGCCCGCTGTTGCATTTGAACTGATTGCTGGAGCAGGAGTGGCTGCAGCCTGCCTCGTCGCTGTTATCCCCGCAGTCATTGTCTGGGGGGGAGAAAGCAGAGTAAAGGACTCAGAGAGCACCCAGAGCTGAGGAGGGCTGGGCAGAGACAGCGGGACGGAGGGGGGTTGGGGGGAGAAGTGGGAACAGCGGGGTTTGGGCAGAGCACACAGACAGACAGATGGACAGACAGACAGACGGATGGATGGACACAGGGTGGTGGCAGCCCCTCTGGTGCTGGCAAAGGGACCCCTGCAGGGGTGGCTGGGCTGCATGGAGAGCCCCACGGCTCCCACCCGTCCTCTGGTCCCCTCCCAACCCCCCAACATGCTCACCAGGCGCAGCCACAGCACCGGTAGGAAACAAAACACAGAAACTGCATAGATCAGCCATGGACCTGGGGGGGAGCTGGGGGTGGGGGAGCTGGGGGGCACCCAGCACCAATGGAACATGGGGGGCAGCGTGGTGAGCACGAGGTGCAGCCATGGGGACACAGCACAGCCATGGGGGGATGCCAGCTGGAAGGAGCCCCAGCTGCCACCAGGTTTGATGGGGATTTGATTCTGATGATGCCGTGGCACTGGCAGAGCGCCCCGCCACCTCACCCTGCACTTGGTAACGCGGCTGCTAGGCTCGTTGGCAGCGCTGCACAGCTCTGCTCTGCTGATGTCTGCTGAGTCTCTCTGCCTCCCCTGTATGGGGATCCTCAGCATGAGGGGGGTGGGCAGAGTTGGGAGCTATGCCCTCACTTCTGCAGCACGGGAGACCCTCCCTGACCCTACAGCCTGAGCTTCCCCACAGACTGCATATGGGGAGCACTGCACCAAGCTGTGAGAGCCACTGCTGCAGCATCTGGAGAGAGCCGGCCTGAGGGGGCTGCGGCACTCCGGGTTTGGGGGCAGGATTTGGGGGTTGTGTGGGGGCCAGGGGAGGGGCCGGTGCATGTTGATCTATGCACTAACCGGTAGGTTTTGGACAGTTCTTTTCGTCAGAGCCATCCCCACAATCTTTTTCTGAAACACAGAACCAACCAAGACAGGAGGGTGGGCACAATGACAAACACAACGCCACGGCACACGCACAGAGAGCAGCACAAGGATGGACACACCGACAGGGACACACAGACACACTGAGCCGAGGGAGGGGAGGTCAGAAGCAGTGGATGTGTTGCGGCCGGGGGGGTCCTGCTGTCAGTGCAGTCCCCTGCCCTTGGCTGCACCTGGGTGGGGGGACAGGAAATGCACAGCCCCTCAGCGGAGCAGCTCCAGGGGGGGCTGACCCAGGGGGGCTGGGGGGCTCCAGGGAGCAGCTTTCACCCCACAGCTCTCTGCTCATCCCCTGCGCACACCAAGCGCGCTCTGCAGCTCAGCGCACGCCTCACCTGCTCTGAAGCCACTAATTAACCCTAACAATGCAGAGCTGGTAGGAAGAGGAAATGAACCTGTGGGGAAGGAAGGCGGCCTGGGGGCAAACCCTTCTCCCCAGCCCTGACCACAGAGCTGAGCCCTTCGCTGCCTTCCCAGAGTTTTGGCACCTTGCAAGCAGCGCTGAAATGCGCACTGCCAGGCTGCTCCTGCAGCCCCATGCAGCCAAGGCAATGCGGGTCTCAGCGCTTGCAGCTCAGCCAACACCTCCTCCCTGCACTGCTCTGGTGCTCAGCAGGAGTGCCCTGCAGACAGATGCGAGCTCCAAGTCTGATCTCACCATCCCTGCTTGCCCCTTCCAGCCCCTTACCGTTGTCGCAGCGCCAGTTGATGTTTATGCAGCGGCCGTTGTTGCACGTGAACTGTGTCAGGGGGAAGCAGGTGGGGTAGGCTGCGGAGGAGGGAGAGGCACCGTCAGCACAGCCACAGTCCTCCCCCATCCCGAGGGACCCCCACTCACCGCACGATGCCGATTCGTCCGAGCGGTCCCCGCAGTCATCATCCAGGTCACACGTCCAAGAGATGGGGATGCAGCGCCCGCTGGCGCAGGAGAACTGGTTGGGGGAGCAGGTCCGGGCTGGGCAGGTCAGACAGACAGATAGATAGAGCACCATCAGCCAGCAGCACCCAGGGAGAGGAGCCCCCCAGGCACCAAACCTCCCCCAGGCCCCAAAGCTCCCCCCCACGGAGCTCCTCACCCGAGCAGGTGGAGTTGGACTCGTCCTCGTTGTTCCCGCAGTCGTTATCACCATCGCACAGCCAGCGGTTGGGGATGCAGCGGTTGTTCTTGCACTTGAAGCGGTCCGAGGGACAGGTGTGCTGGTCTGTGGAGGGGGGACACGCTCAGGACCGGCCCATTCCCCCCCAGACCTCCAATCTCACCACAGAGGGGTTACGCACGGCACAGCTCGGGCGCCTCATCGCTGTTGTCCAGGCAGTCGTTGTCCCCGTCGCATTTCCAGCGCTCCTGGATGCAGCGGTTGTTCTTGCAGGCGAACTCTCCGGGCTGGCACTGAGGAGGGGGGATGTAGGAGGGGTTGGCTGCAAAGGAAAAGCAGAGGGGAGGGGAATGGCTGTAACCAGGAGGTGTGGGGACAGCAGTGGGGACAGCAGCGAGGACCACCTGTGTCCCAGTGCCCACACAGCCGCCCCACAGCTTCCAGACACGCCGCAGCCGTGAGCACAGCAGGGCAGGACGCAGCACCTCGGCATGCAGACCCCCAAACCCCCCCATCCCCCAGGGAAGTCGTACCCTCACAGGTGACAGAATCTGCTCCCAGGATCTGATCCTCAGCGCAGGCGCACTGCCGGCCTCGCGGCGTGGCCAAGCAAAGGCTGCTGCAGCCACCATTGTTGACTCGGCATTTGTTGGAGCCCACTGTGGGGACAGAGAGGGGCAGCAGAAAGGGGTTCAGCACTCAGATGGTTGCTAGCTCAGCTCCCCAGGATCCCCAGCGGGCCCCACGGCTGGAACACGACTGCAGAACCCAATTCACCAGCACTGGGGTTCTCCCAGGGGATGTGGATGCCCCGTCCCTGGAGGTGTTCGAGGCCAGATCGGATGGGGCCCTGGGCAGCCTGGTCTGGTATTAAACGGGGAGGTTGGTGGCCCTGCACACAGCAGGGGGGTTGGAGCTTCGTGATCCTCGAGGCCCCTTCCAACCCGAGCCGTTCTGTGATTCTGCGATTCAGGCGCTGAACCAGCCAGTAAGACCAGGAGGGAGAGGGAGAAAGGAGGGAAGGAGGGAAGGATGTGGGAAGGATGTGGGATGGAAAGCTGAGTGTCCAGGGTATAACCAAGTGCGGGCAGCTCTTCAGCAGGGCCCTGCCTCCCAGCCTGCCCCTCCTCCAGACCCTCGGCCCCCCACCCCAGGCCTCGGGTCCCTGCAGCCGCTCGCCTTGCTGCTGCTGAGCGTCGTACATCCGGATCTCGAAGATGGGCGGGCGCTCGTTGCGCAGCAGGCTGACAGCCTTGGAGCTCTGGTCCAGGCGGTAGATGCTGCCGCTGCGGTACTCGGTCCAGAAGAGGAAGCTGCTGTAGTGGCACAGCCCGAAGGCGTGGTTCAGCTCCGGGCCCTCGTAGATGATCTGCAGATGTGGAAGGAGAGGACTGCTACCAGATGCACCGTGGGGCAGCGCCATGGGGCGGGACGAGGGGGGGCAGAGGCGAGCCAGCCCCGAGGCCATCAGGGAAGCCAAGGGCACCGAACTACCTTGCGCTCGGTGCCATTGAGGTAAACCATCTCAATGCGATCATAAAAAGCATCCACCCAGTAGAGGATCTTGGCTGGGATGTCCAGGCTGAGCCCGTTGGGCCACAGGACGGTTTTGGAGGTGATGAAGACGTTGCGGTTGGAGCCGTCCATCCAGGCCCGCTCGATTTTGCCCCTCTTGCTGTCCTTTGGGTCCTCCTCCCAGTCTGTCCAATACATCCACCTGCAACCAATGCTGCCATCACACACAGACCCACCCCACGCAAACAGCACCTCAAAATCCCAAATGCATCCCATGCACAGCCCACACACAGCCCACACACATCCCATACCCATCCCACACACCCCACACACAACCCATACCCATCCCACACACCCCATACACACCCCATACCCATCCCACACACATCATACGCACCCCATACCCATCCCACGCACACCCCACACACAGCTGTGAGGACCCCCCAGGCCCTGCCCTGCGCCCACCCATTCAGAGGATCCACCACGATGGCTCGTGGATGCGTCATCTTCCCCTCGATCAGCGTCTTGCGTGTCTGAGCCGCCTTCTCCAGCCGTGCCACGCTGATGGTCTTTTTGGGGCCGTCGTCGGTCCAGTACAGGTTGTTCCCCATCCAATCCACGGCGATCCCTTCCACGTTGTGGATTCCTACGGGGAAAAGCAGCGTTAGGAAGCAGCGTGAGGATGAGGAGCAGTGCCAGCCCTGCGGTGCTCGCGGCACCATCTGTCCCCGCAGCAGCACACCGTCCTTCAGGATGGTCTCCCTCTCCGTGCCATCGATCTTCTGCCTCCCGATCAGGTAGCTGGTGGTGTCAGCAAAATAGATGAAGCCGGTCTCAGCGTGGAAATCCAGAGCGCGTGGGTTCATCAGGTTCTCAATGGGGATCATGTGCTCGTCCGGCACTTTGGCCCCCATGTCCATCCCACGGATGATGCCGGGACGCCCTTTGCCGTACACCAGGAACAGCTCGTGCTCGGGCTCTGCGGGGACAACGGGGCAGCTCCAGCACCGGATGGGAATTTGGGCTGAGTGTGAGGGGGGGAAGGAGGGCTGCGTGCCCCCTGGAGCAGCACAGGCGCAGCACTCACTTTTGCAGGACTTCCCATCGCTGCCCAGGCTGAACCCGGAGCGGCAGCGGCACGTGCGGCTCTTATGGCTGTTCCCCAGCAGGCAGATATCAGAGCAGCCCCCTGGTTTGCCAAACTGGTCGGGTTCACAGGCATGGCTCCTCACTGCAGTGGCGGAGAGCAGAGAGGGGCTCAGCACAGAACACCGTGCAGCCCCACGTGCCCGGCCCTGAGCCCCCAGAGCGCACAGAAATCCCTTGATTACTTTTACGTTCTGGAAAATGCCAGGCGGGCTGCTGGCACTAAGAGGATTTTCAGTGTGTAAATTGATTAACTGCAAGAATGGGGCTGGAGGTGGAGCAGCATTGGTGGGGGGGGGCAAAGCACACAGCATCACTGCTGGGACCTGCCGGTGCTCACAGCCCCATCGTGGGGATGGGCAGCCACGAATGTTCCACAGTGCTGCCCCTGCTCTCAGTTCCCTTTGCTCTCCAGGGCATTCATCACCCAGCCTGGGATGGCTGCTGCTTCCATCCCTGCTGCTCCCGTCTCCTCTCCTTCCTTCCTTCCACTTCCTCTCCTTCCACCTCTGCTGCTCACATCACACACCAATGACACACAGAGCCCACAGAGGTGCCAGCTGCCCCAGGAGCCGTACCCAGCAATACCCCCAACCCCGAGCTGCTCACTGCCTCCCATCCCTCACCCCACACACTGTGCCACTACCAAAGGACCTCATCATCCCATCCCATCCCATCCCCACCTGTGGGCTGCCGCCGCTGGTGGTAGATGTGCAGCGCTCCTCCTTTATCCACGCGTGTCACCACCTGGTACTCCGTGCTGTTGAAGCGGTTGACGCGGATGACGCTCGTCTTCTGCTGAGCGTTGGCGTTGTCCGAGTTGGTGGCATAGAGGTAGTTCTCAAAGACTGTCAGGCCGTAGAGGTGCTCGATCTGAAGGCACAGAGAGCGGTCAGCACACGGAGCCCAGCCTTGGGGTACTGCTGTGCGCTGCAAGGCAGGAGACGGGGGTCCCAGCATGTGCCATGGGGCAGGACATGGGGGCCTCAGCGTGTGCCGTGAGGCAGGAGATGGGGGTCTTGCTCTGCACCACGGGGAGGAGATGGGGGCCCTGCTGCGCACCACCGAACAAGAGATGTGTCCCACTCACCAGGATGCCCTGGATGATGGTGTGCCGGTTCTTGCCCTCGTAATCCACCACCTCAATGTAGTCCAGGTAGGCGTCAGCCCAGTACACCAGGCGGCTCACCAGGTCCAGGGTGATGCCGTGTGGGAACACAATCTTACTGTCCACCAGCTTGGTGCGGTTCTGCCCGTCCATATCGCAGCGCTCCACTTTGGGGATCTGCCCGTAGTCCGTGAAGAACACTTTGCTGCCAGGGAGAAAGAGACGGCGCTCAGCGCATGCACTGCACAGCCTTCCTGAACGCCTGCAGCGGACGGATGTGAGCTGCTCCCCACTGGACCCCACTCTCCCGGCCCCATAGCCATGCTCACCCCATGGCCGGGTCCAGTGCGATCCCTTTGGGGTTGTAGAGCTCCAGGTCCAGCAGGGTGACGCAGGTGAGGCCATTTTTGTTGCAGACAAAGATCCGGTCGTCGATGTCATCCACAAAGTAGAAGTTGCCCGTCAGCCAATCGATGGCCATCTGCTCCACGTCTGTATGGGGGGGAAGGGATGGAAATCGGGGGGGGTTGTAGGGCAGGAGCTGCCCCATAGATGGGGACACACAGCACAGCACACAGAACCACACAGAGATGGAAGCAAAGAACCACAGAAGTGATTTAAATCATACGGACCCCCCTGCCCCACTCTGCCGTGAATGGGGACACCCACAGCTTGGTCTGTCCAGGCTGACCCCACAGCAGCCCATCCCACAGAGCTCTCCTTACATCCTCACATCCCATCCAAATCTCCCATTTCAGTTTGGGGCCATTTCCCCTCTCCTTGTCATGCAGACCCCAATGAAGGCTCCGTCCCCTTCCTCCCTACGGCCCCAGTTGGGGTCCTTGGAGCTGCACTGCCCACACTGAGCACTGTGCCCATAGGGAGGGCTCTGCAGGTGGGGATGGCTGTGTAGGGTGAGCAGCACGGGGCTGGGGTACAGCAAGGTGCAGTATGGGGTGTAGCAATGGGGTTCAGGTGCAGCACTGAGGTTGGAATGCAGCAATGGGGTTGGGGTGCATCATGAGATTAGGGGGCAGCACAGGGTCAGGGTGCAGCAATGGGGTTGGGGTGCAGCAGTGGAATTGGGGTACATCATGGGATTGGGATGCAGGAGCAGGGTTGGGGTACAGCAGTGGGGTCAGAGCGCAGCAGTGGGGTTGAGGTGCAACAGTGGGGTTGGCGTACAGCTTGGGGTCAACATGCAGCACTGCACTGGAATGGAGCAAAGAAGGCTGCGGGGTGACCTCAGTGCAGCCTGCAGTGCCCAAAGGGAGCCTACAAACAGGAGGGGGGTCAACTCTTGGAAAGGGAGATGACAGCAGGACAAGGGAAATGGTGTGAAGTTGAGGGAGGGCAGATGGAGGTTGGATGTCAGGGAAGTGCTGTGCTGTGAGGGGCTGAACAGCTGCCCAGAGAGGCTGCGATGCCCCGTCCATCCCTGGAGGTGTTGGAGGCTGGGTTGGATGGGACCCTGGGCTGCTGTGAAACGTGGAGGTTGGTGGCCCTGCGTGTGGCGGGGGGTTGGAGCTCCATGATCCTTGAGCTCCCTTCCAACTCTGGCCATTCTGTGATTGTGTGAATGCAGCACAGGGTTGGGGTGCAACAAGGGGTGCAGCAGTGGGGTAGGGGTGCAGCACAGGACTGGAGTGCAGCAGGGTCGGGGTGCAGCAGTGGGGGCTGAGCCCCACCCCCAGCCCCATGGAGCAGTGGGGAATGACAGCAGCTGAAGCGCAGCGCAGCACTGCCCAGCACCTCCATAGAGAGGAGCACTGCACCAAAGCAACACCAAACTTTCCCCCACACTTCAGCAGTTGGCGGCAGCGCAGAGCTGACTCACAGTCATAGGACAGAGTGCAGGATATGGGGGGGGGGGGGGGGGCATTGGGGGGGCTCTGGGGCCGTGAGCTCCCCAGCAGCTGCAGGCACAGCTGGGCAATGCTCAGCCGCTGCCTGCAATGGGGGCTGTGCTGCCAGGGGGCTGGAGGGGTCGGACCCCCGGCCAATGCTGGGGGTGACGCACGCTGCTGCTCCTCACCCAGGCTGTATTTTTGCAGCTGGAAAGCATTACGCTCCTCAAAGACTTTTGTTTTTCACATCCCCATCCCACCCCCTCCACTGCAGGAATCAGTTCACAAGACCATTATTATTATTAATTATTATTACTATTATTATTTTCCATCTTTTCTCGGGGCTTTGGCTCCACCCAGATCTCCCCTCACTTTCTGCACACACTCACTCAGCAGATGGACCCCCCATTATAACCCGCAGCCCCTACTGCGCCAAACCCCCATCCATGGGCCCCCCCATATCCCCATCCCCATCCCCATGGGGTGTATGCGGGGGGGGTGCAGCCCATGGGGGGGTCCCCCCCTTCCCTCCTTGCTCAATCCGCTCTGGGTGTTGCAAAGCATTGCAACACTGCCCACGGCCTCAGCTCCATTTATTTGCTCATGTCTGGAAAAGGACTTGGGGGGGGGAGATGGAGGAAAGGGGGGGTGAACTTTAAAGGCTGTTCCTGGAAGAACTGCGCTGCTCAGAGCTGCAGTGCAGCACTATGGGGGCCGGGGGAGGCCAGACCTGCACCAGGAGCACACAACCCCCCCCCCCCCTCCAAATCTGACCCACACAGACGCCGCCGCCGCAGAGATTTTGGGGAACCGTTTTTGCTGAGGCAGCATAGAACTGCCCCCCCCCCCCAGTGTGAATCAGTCGCTCTGCAAACGCATCCATGGTAGCAGGAAGGAAACGCAACCTCAGCTCTGACTCAAACATTGCAACACCGCTCCGGGATGGATGCAATGGAGATTATCACCTCAAACCCCCCAGCACTGCAGGGACCCGAATCTCAGCTGCCAGAAGGGAGCACATGCCAGGAGCGGGAACATCCCAGACCCTCCCCAACACCCCCCACCGCAGAGCCCATCTGAAAGCCCCCCCACCTCCCGCCCTGCAGTGACCCACGAGCTCCCAGCTCTGCGCTGCTCCGTGTGCAGATGGAGGAGCAAAGCTCAGTTCCGTTGCTGCTCTTTGGAGGGGGCAGCGGGGAGCCCTAGAAAAGCCGCAGTACGTTTCAGTTCAGAAACGTCCCCAAAGAGGAGCGGAGGATGGTAAGGGATGCCCTCCCTGGGGCTCCATGTTGGGTCCCCTCCTTTCTTAACACCAGAGTGATTTGTTCCATACATTCACATCATCCCATAACCTGAAGGAATTTCTGCCTCATCCCTCCTCACCCATCCACCGCCCTGCGGAGCACAAAGCGCCCTCTGTGGCAGCAAAGGGATCCATGGAGAAACGTTGCTCCTGGGGACCCATTTTCCTTCACTGAGGTGTGCTAAAGGGACGGGGCACAGCCACAAAGCCACCCTGAAGGGCTGCAGTGGGGACAGTGGGATTATGGGGTGGGACGGCACTGCGCTGTGTGTGCACCCCAAACCCCCATAGGGCACATGGAACACCTGGGGGCTGCTGCCCACCCCTCTGCCCACAGTGGGGTGAATGGGGATGGGCTGAGATGAAGGAAGGGTAATTGAGGGGCTTCTAATTAACTGCTCAGAGCTTAATGAGGTCGTTTCGTGGGCAGAGCTGCTGCTGGCTGTGACGGGGAGCACCCCCAGGCCTCCATGGGATGCTGCAGGAACCCAAAGGGGTCCCAGGATGGACTGATGGACGTACAGACGGATGTGTGGTGCCACCTCTCTGTGCTCCACAGGATCCCCAATTAACGTGGGAATTAATTTCGCCCATTGATCTCCAGCAATGCGGAAGCAGCGCTGTGCCTCTGCTGGGGGGCATGGAAAAGGGGGGGGGAGGGGAAGGGGCTGCAGCCTGACCCCCGGATTGCACCAAATCCACAGCACCGAGCTGCAGCTGCAGCCCCCAGCAATTGCATTGCATCGGCCATTCCTGCAGCACTGCACTGCACTGCACTGAGCAAAGCAGAGCACGCAGAGCGCTCAGCATCGCAGCAGAACAGAAACACAAAGAAAGCAATCCGTGCGTGGAGCGGCGCCCATCCCTCCTTCTTGCCAAGCGCATCCACAGCAGAGCCTCTTTCTTGGCTGCAGGGAGGAAGAAAAACAGCCCTGCATGCAAAGCGGGGCAGGAAAGCATTAATTCCTCCCTGAATCCATTCACCCTGCAGCTCTGCTGCTTATTGGTTGGGTCAGGAGAGCGGTGGGGCTGAGATGGACTCAATGGAAACCTCCTGGCCATGCGTGTTGGAGGGAGGCAGCTGGAAAGGGATTTCAATAACGGGCTGGTTGCTGTTGTTTAAGGCTTATGATGCAGCCAGGATGGAAAGTTCTGATATTTCAAACCCCTTCCTGGGGGTTTGGTTTATGAAAGGCAAAGAAAACATGAAACCTCGAGGTGAGAATTGATAAATCAAGAGATTTGCAGCCCTTCGCCAGCAACAGCAGCGCTCCAGAGCGCGCAATGGAATGCACTGCAGCACGAGGCAATGCACTGCCCTGCAATGCAATGCCTACAGTGTGTGGGGCAGCTAACCCTGAACCCATGGCTGTGGCCATGTAAAGCACTGGCACCCAAGGGGAGCGGAGAGGGGTCTGTGTGGGACCCCCAGTGCTGTCATGGGGCCCATAAGGAGATTGGGTTTTGTCTTCATCTCCTTGAAAGCCCCCTGGAAGACCAAACTCCAAAGGAGTTGAGGGCGTCGCATCAGGAAATACATGGAGAGGTTGGAATCTGGTGGAGCAAAGCCCCGGCACAGGGCAGGGGTGGGGGTCAGCCCCCACAGAGGCTTCTGCAGCCCCTGGAATGGATCTGCTCCATGGTGCTGGGCTCCGTGCACAGCAGCACACGCTGCTTTCTGTCCTTGAATGCATTTGGTGCCTGCCAGGATTTCCCCCTGATTAGAAACAGGGCTGGAATTCTCACACAGAGCAGGGGAGGGATTGAGAAAGAGAGGAAGGGAGGAAAGAACAAGTTCCCCTTTCTGCAGCTCGGCGTGGGCAGGAAGGACGGGGCTGCAGCTCCTGCGTGCTCACAACCCCATGGAGGGGGCAGCACCGGACAGGGAAGGAGGAACCGAGCTCCAAAGCGATGCTGTTCTGCTGCTGGTGGGGTTTTACCCTTCCTTCCCTAAGAGCAATAGGTGGGATGCTCCTGGGGGCAGGGAATGGGCAAGGAGACAAACCATAAAACGAGCATGTGCAGCAGCATTGGGGAGCAGAACAGCTGCACTGCTGCACTGAGGGCTCAGCAGCACAGGAGATGGGAAAGCAACGCTGCAGCATCCAGCAGCCCTGGCCAAGCCTGGTTAACAGCATCCAGCACAGCTCCCACGGCACAAGTGACACCACTCATCTCCTTGCAGGGACACAAGAGGGGACAAAACGGGTCCTATGGCACCGGGCTGCGGTGTCCCAGCCCCACACTGACAGCTGGGGCTGCTCGCTCCCAGCCCTGCGGTGCCCTGTGGGATGCAGATGGAGCCCCTCAGCACCAGGGAAGTCTGGCTCCTGCTGTGAGCTGATCAACACCACAAAGCAGCTGCTGCTAATTGGGTTCACAGGTCTTAGTGTCCCTGGGGGGGGGGGGGGGGGGAGTGACATTATCTCCTCATCAGCACGTCCCCAAACCAACCCCAGGCTTTGGGATCAAGGCAATGAATATCTGAGGCTGAAAACCAGAGCCTAAAATGCCAGAGCCAAAGTGCTCAGCAGCACAGAGCTGAGGTGGAGGAGGGACCCCGTGGCCACGGGTCAGCCCTGGATGGGCATCATGCATGCAGGACATGGAAGCACCGGCGCTGAGCTCCACCGGAAGCAGCAGCGCAGCACCCTGAGCTCTGCCCCTCTGCTGCACTGAACGGAGAAACCCAACGTGGCCAGAGGGAACCTCGCAGGAGGGAAGGAGAACGCGAAGTCAGACCTCACAGCAGCGTGGTGGGGATGGGAGGCAAAGCTCAGCCCCTCCTGCCTGATTTCAGGCTGTGAGAGCGATGGCCTCTCCCTGTAAACACACACAGCTCCATCCAGCACACGAACTGGGAGCCGAAGGGGGTGGCAGCGCTCTGCCGTGACCCGTGGGTCCCTCCGCTGCACCTCCCAGCCAACAGCTGACATCCCAGCAGGGAGCAGGCTGCGAGCAGCAAGCCCCAACAGGAGGCTGTGCTGCAAAGCCCTCCTCACACCAAGCAGAGCCACCATCGCCCTCTGACTCACAGCCTGACGGAGCAGATTTGGGGTTGGGATTCTCATAAGCACTGCTCAGGGTGGGGACTGAGGCAAGAGGAACACGGGGCCAAAAGGAAAAGGGGAAATGAGAAGAGTCCCAGGTGCCGGCCATTCCTCTCGGTGTGTTTGCACAGAGAAACCGCTGGACTCACCAGCAACAGACAGAGGGAAGGAAGGGGGAAAAGCCAAAGCCAGACGGGCAGGGAGGAGGAAAACTGCGCAGGAAGAGCTGCACAGCCCAGGGAGCAACTCACGGTGCAGGCTGAGGGAGATGTTGATGGAGCGCTCCTCCACGAAGCCCTTCAGGTTGGGGATCTTGGCACACTTGAGGATGGTTTGGGACGCGCTGTCGCCCACGTGCACCCAGCACACCGTGTCCTCGATGTAGTTGAAGTCCATGGCCGTGGTCTGCTTGGCACTGGTGGGGGTGATGTTGGGCACCGGGGCTCCGCTCAGGTACGTGGCCAGGATGTTCTGGGAGTTGGCAATGAGCAGCACGGGGGGGCGATCCACGGGCTCTGGGGAAGGAGGGCAGAGAAACGGGGCTGTGACAGCAACACACAGCAGTAAGGGCAGCTGAAAGCAGTTAAAGGACCAGAGCCACAGCCCCACCAGGAGCCCGCTGCTTTCCCCAGGCTCTCACCATTCTTGGCTTTGCAGGATCTGTTGTCGGGCTGCAGGAGGTATCCTTCGACGCAGCTGCACGTGTAGGAGCCCTCGGTGTTGGTGCAGGTCTGGCTGCAGGTGCCATACACAGTGCACTCATCAAAGTCTGCAAAACAAAGAGAAAGGGGGTTTGGAGCAGCAAACGTCCTCCTGTGACAGCCGCGTGAGGGGAGGACACGATGTGCAAGGAAGCCCAGCAACACACAGAAAGCAAAGGGAGCTCCAGCACGGCTCCTGGTGAGCCTCACCTCGCAGCCCTGTGCTGTACCAGTGGGCAGAGGGGAAGCAGAAGGAGAACTCTGCTTCACCATGGACTCTTTGAGGCCTCACTGCCCCCTGCCCTCCTCACTGCTCTGCAAAGCTGCACCTCAATTCCCAGCCCGGATCGCTTTCCTGTGCAGCTCCCGCCCCCTTGGTTGGCATGCTGCTTTCTTCTGCGAGATGAAAGGGCTGCTGCACCACAGAGCCCTCACCCAGCGCTGCGTGCAGAGCCGATATCGTCCCCTTCCCACCTCTGCTCAGATAAATGAGGGACAGAGCCACTGCAACCTCTCACCTCGGGACTTGTTCCCAGGATCTGACGGCCGCTTTGACTATGCCCTGCTATCCAACGCCCTTCCCAGCGCACTCACACCCCTGTGTGCTCACATCAGCATCCTTCCTCCTGCTCAGCTCAGCTCTGCACCCACCCAACAGACCCACGGCCGAAGGGAGACCACCGCCCCCCCCAGGGGGGCCCAGAGGTGCTGAGCTCCATGAGAGCCCCTTCGGGGCCCCCAAACCCACACCCACCTTTGCAGCTCCTCCTGTCCTCAGCCAGCTGGAAGGAGTTGTTGCAGTAGCAGGCAGGGCCGCTCAGCGTGGGCACACAGTGGTGCTGGCAGCCCAATGCCGTGCAGTTGGCCAATTGCTCTGCAAAGAGAGGCAGAGAGGTCAGACAGACAGAGCGGAGCTCAGTTGGTTCTGCCCCATGGGACCCTTCCCCTCGTGGAACGGCTCAGTCCCAGGTTCGTATCTCCTTGCTGAAGCACCACAGCATCCAAGAAAATAGCAAGAAGCCCTAAGAATGCACAGCCTTAAGTGGGGAGGGGAGACAATGGCAGGAGCACAAAGGCTCCAATTGCACCACCTCCATCTCCTGGGGGTTTCTGCAGGGGCACAGAAGCCCCCGAGGTGCAGATGGGGCCATGCAGCTCCTCTGGGTGCTCTGCAAGACAAAGCTGAGCCATCAGAGGAAGCTCCTCTTGGCAGCAAAAGAGCTCAGGGCAAGAGAGGCGAGGTGCAGAGGGCAGCAAGCAATCAGCCAGCAGGCAGGGTGGGATGGGCAGTGGGAGCTGGGGGTGCTTGTTAGAGTCTGATGAGCCCCACACTGTGCTCCCACACGTAGGGCTGAGCCTGGTTGGCTGCTGGGAGCATTGGGAGCTGCATTGCACTGCACTGCACTGCACCGCACTGCAGCAGCGTGCATTGCTCACTCTGCACTGCTCCGTTCGGAACCGGCAGCTCTCAGACGACCCACCTCCAGGCTGGACGAGCAGCACCGCCCCAAACATGGAGAAGGGCTGGGGCAGGTGTGGGGCTCAGCACCCATCGGGACCCCAGCAGCACCCAGCAGCTGCCCTGGCCCGGTGCCATCAGCACCTTGTCACGCGTTGCCCGGCCGTGAAAAATGAGCTCTCATTTAACTGGTGAGACCTATTAGCTAAATATTAATTGTCAGCAGGGCAGGGCTGCACAAAGAGCCCCGCACTCCTCCTGCCGGCACTTCCCATGCACAGCCCAGCCCAGGGCTGCAGGAGGGAGGGGAGCAAAGTAGCGTGTCCCAGCATGGGACTGGGCTAAACAGGATGGAAACGGCCCCAAAAGAGCCCCCACCCGGGGCTGGAAGCACTGAGCTTGCCTACAGCACACAGCCCGCCCTGGGGTCAGCCCAGGACACGCACAGCTGATGTGTGCACCGGGCAGCGATGCGTGCTGAGATTTGGGGAGAGTTTCCCAACAGGATTAGCAAGCAGGGAGCAGCCCCGGCGGGGGGGGGGGAACAAAGCTCCTGGAAATATGGAAAAAAATACATCAGCATCTCTTATCTGAACCAGATTCCCAACTCTCCAAGCTGTTAAACCCAGGAGACAATGCAGCTA
Source organism: Lagopus leucura (assembly GCF_019238085.1). Taxonomy (NCBI): domain Eukaryota; kingdom Metazoa; phylum Chordata; class Aves; order Galliformes; family Phasianidae; genus Lagopus; species Lagopus leucura. Next base: position 23,864 of record NW_024967524.1, read on the forward strand.
TTTAATGGCCTGCAGGCTCAGGAATGATGGGCATTTACTTGCAAGCGGCTCTGGATAATCTCTGAGTGCACAGATTGCCAGCTCAGCTGCCCCCGGCCGCTTGCTGCTGGGACAGGGGCACGAGCACCTCCACCAGGGTAAATCATGGCCACAAAGCAGCAGGGGAGCTGCCTGGGTCCAACCCCAAACCATCCGCAGCTCAGGGACCTCACGATTCACCCCGGGAAGAGAGCAGGGGGGTATTTTGTGATGCTGTCCCCCCCTACCCACAAATCTTGTTCTGCACAGGACAAGCAAGAAAATGCCAACCCGAATCCCAACACCTACCCCTGCAGTGAGGCCCCTCATCCGAGCCGTCGAAGCAGTCGTGGAGCCCGTTGCACAGTTTGCTCATGTGGATGCACAGCTCGGTGCCCAGGCAGTTGTGCTCGTTGGGTTGGCACCGCGACACTTTGCTCTGAGGGCCTGCAAGGACAGCCAAAGGCACAGCAGTCATTCCCCAAATCAGGGTGCAGCCAGCTGCCCCCCTCCATCACCTCCCACAGCACCCAGCCCAGCACCGAGCACGGGGACGGATGGGCACAGCTCACCCCACAGCAGCGCACAGCAGCTATGGGGCACTGGGAAGACCTGAGCACCCCTGATCCCTGCTGTGAGCCCTGGGGTCCCACGCCTCCCCGGGCGCACAGATGCATGGAACCCAGGTGCCCAAAGCACACCCACAGGTGCCAACAAACCCTTTTGCTCCTCTTGTGCAGGCAGGCAGCTGGCAGGGGGCTGTTAAGCACCAGGGTTACGTGATACCAGGAGCCATAATCTCCATTATTAACACACAAACTTACAAAAGAAGCACAGCTTAATTTTAAGCTTCTCTGAAAAGCAGCACGGCATTAAGGCAAACAACAAAACACCCTGCAAACCAAATAATGCCCCCAAACCCATTAAAAGCCCTCCCGGCACCTCGGCTCCGACCAACAGAGCAGAAGCCCCAGGGTGCAGAGCGCAGCAGGAGCTCTGGGTGCAGCAATCCCAGCCTCCCTGCCCCCAAATCTCTCAGGTTTTAGCGCTGAATAAGGAACTCTCCAACAGCTCTTGCTGGAGTCACTGCTGTACCTCTACTGAGGCAAGAGCAGCATGCAAGAAAATGATAAAATCCCAAAAAAAATCTCCCAACGGGAGACAGCAGTGTGAGCAGCTCCCATGGGGGCACACACCAGATGGGCACCAGCAGCACGGCAATGCCCAGCTCCCATCGCAGACCTGCAGGCTCCATGCCTTGGGGTTCGGGCACTGTAGGACTTATCCTAGACCTGCCAGGCTCCCTTGGGATCCACACTGAGTGCCCTCTGCCCGCAGCTCCGTTTCCTGGAAGCTGCTGCATTACACTGGCTGTGCTTTCGGCCCCAACCCTTGGGCTGACAGCAGGCATTGCTCAAGCGAGGGCTGAAAGCTCCCTGCAGGACAGACAGCTGTGATGGGGACACTGCCAAGCCCAGGACAGCCCATCTTGCACCCCACCGGGCACGGGGACCGCACTCCTCCTGCCCTCATATCTCCATTATGTGCCTCCTTCCTATGGAACAGTGCAGGGACTCAGCCTCCCCTCCCTGCACTGCACAGCAACGCCTGCTGCCCTCAGCTGCGCCGCCATGGAAGTCCATGAAGCACAGGCTCAGCACACAGACCGGAGCACTGGGAAGAGCCAGGCTGGGAGCAGGGGGACACAGACAGCTCCGGTGTGTATCCCCTGTGCACAGGACCCCCCCCGATTCCCCTCCCAAATGGGAGCCTCCACCCCACCCAGCGATGAAACGGCAAATTGTTTCTGGATGAGCAGCCACAGAGGGTTGGGTTGTTCTCCTCTGCCCTTCCCAACTGAGCCCCGCTCTGCAGAGCTGGCAAATGCAGCAGGAAACCTGTAGTGAGGGGCCCCAAAGCCCAGCAGTGTAGTGGGGAATCCCTGCAAGCTCCCACCCAGAGCACACAAAAAGATCCCAGTGTGCCAAGGTGAAAAACTCCAACCCACCGCCGTCTGGTTCATGCAACGTGAGCAACGTTGGGAGAGCGCAGCAGCGTGCCCTTCCTTGCCCAGGAGGTGCCCAAAGGATGGGAGTCCAAAGATCCCATTGCTGTGAGGACAGGATGCTCTCCCAACACATGTAGGCACGCTTCCAGTCCGCAGACTCACGCAGCACGGGGAAATCAACCATAGTGTCATAGGTTGGAAAAGACCTTCCAGATCATCGGGTCCAACCATGTGGGCTGGACTGCAGAGCTGGGGATGAGAACCTGAGCACTGGGCTCTGCTGCAGCCCTGGGGCCAAACACTGCTCCCTGCTCTGCCTTCCAGCCCCCAAAGTGCTGCTCTGTCCCTTCTTCAAAGGGGGTCGAGCCACACTGCCATCAAGCAATAGCAAATTAAGGGTTAATTAAGCACCATCAGTAAGCAGGCCAAAAGAAGGAAGGCACCGAAACAAAGTGCACAGTCCATCAGTCAGAACTGATCTGCCATGCTCATCAGTCCCTGCACAGAGCCTGGATCAAACTGCTTATCGCAAACAGGGCAGGATTAATCTACAAGCCACTCTGTTTGCTTTTGACTGTGTTGGTTTGCTAATAAATGAGGCCATTTATCACATGTGACAAGCTTGTGGTACACCCCAAGGAGCCGAATTAGGCCGGAATTTTAACCTCACTTGGGAAAAAAAAAGGGGGGGGGGGGGGGAAAGAAGAAAAGCAATTCTTTCTTCCACAAATATGGGCTGTAATTGATTTGGCAGCAGCCCAAAGAGACGTGAAGTGGGGAAAGCTGCAAAAGGAACAGATGGGAGCGTGACCCGGAACAGGTAGCCCTGCCCACGGCCCGCATTGGGCGCCAGCACCAGCACTGCACCACCGGGGTCCCTCTCTGCACAAGCCGTGTGCTGCAGCTCCTCCTCAAAGCCAACGCTGGGCAGGATTGCTTGGCTTCAAGCACGGCCCTGCTGGATGCAAACGCCCCCTGGCTCCGAAGGCTGTTGGCTGCGATGGGCAGCAGGAAGGGTGCTGCCATCCAGCAGTGCACGAGCAGAGCCCACCGGGCTGCCCTGCGACCCCCATCTGAGCCTCGGGCACGGGGCCAGCAGGGGGAACAGCCATCAGGCAGCCACAGCAAATCCATTTCCCAGTGCTCCTTTGGTGCGCGGTGGGGTGGAGGCTCTTGTCCAAGTTTTGCTCCTCGGGAAAGCGTGGTGGAATGCGAAAGCGATGGGGTAAGAATCAGTGCATGCCTCTCGTGCGGACACGAGTGCATCCATAGAGCTTAAAAGGGAACTCTCCCCGCGCTCAGCGAGCACGTGAGCAACGCCAGCCAACGCTTAAAAGGATTCCCTGGAGAGGCAAGCCTTCTGCATAACAGACAGCACTTCCAGAGCCTCTGACATGAGCGCACTGCTGCAATGTAAATAGCCGTGCCTGGCTGCCAGAGCAGCACCCGCAGCCAGGGCTGGGAATGATAATAAAAAAATCCTAATAATTAAATAGCAGGAATAAAAATCGTTCTCTCCCCACCAGAAAGATAAGGGGCACGAGAGCCTTCTGAATGCCCAGGTGCCAAAGCGGCGTGAGAAAACTCGCTTGGCAAACCAGCAGCCGTCTGCCAGCGCCGACAGGCCGGGCTGTTTGCACGAGCCTGGGCAGGAGCGGGCAGAGCCGAGCATCCCTGCGCCCAAGGGAGAGGCGCCCCGGGGCGATGCCCATCCGGCTCCGCCAGCTCATGCCAGGCCAAGAGCAGGATGCGAGGGCTGGGGTCCCTCTGCCCTTGGCACATGGGGTCTCCTCCCGCAGCGGGTGCGGATGTGAAGATTGTGCCTCTGCATCTCGCCTCCCGGCCCAGCGCAGCGGCTGCTGTTCTCCCTGCCCAGGCTCTGCAGCCCCACCAACGCCGCTCAGGCAGCGAAGAATAAGGAAAGCGAGGTGGAAAAAAACATCCGGGGCGTCCATCTACCTGCCCAGATGGATAAAGAGGGCGCTGTGAAACGGGCACAGGCACAGCTAGCAGGATGCGTCCATCGGGACGGACTTCTTCCAGTGCTGGGAAAGGCCTCCAAGCCGTCCCGCAGTAATTTTCCAGGGCTGCTGATTGAGAGGAGCCAGACAGCCCATCCCAACCCCCCATCCCTCCCACAGAGGGGACGGTTGCATCATTTTTGCTTTCAGAAATAAATAACTCCAGCGCTGCACCGCAGCCTGCTTGGGAGGAAAGCCGCGTGCCAGGAGCAGCGGGCGGACGGGGAGGACGGGGAGGACGGGGCCGCGGCGCTGGGTGTCAACAGCAGCGCCTGGCAGCTGGGGGCCGCTCTCCCGGCACAGAAACACGGGGACGCGCTCTGCAGGAGCCCCGCCTGGCCCTGGCGCACCAGCACGGCTCCTGCTCACGGCAAGCCTCGGCCACCCCGACGCGGCTCCCGGCCCCGTCCGACCCGGCGCGGCTCCTGCTCGCAGCCTGCCCTCCCCCGTTCCCCCACGGCCGCTCCCCTGCGTGGCAGAGGGTCCCGGCCCCACTCAGCAGCCCCCTGCCCTGCCCGGGGCGGCTCCTGCCCCCCCTCACCGCACGCTGACTGCGAGACCCCCCGGCCCAGCGCCCCCAGCATCTGGGTGGAAGCAGATCCGAGCAGCGCCGTCAGGGCGTGGCGGCAGACAGACAGACAGACGGACGGATGGAGCTGCCCCGCGTGGCGTCCAGCGGTGCGACAAGGGGACCTCGAGCAACGAGCAAAGGGAGCAGGACGGAAAGGGTGATGAGGAAGGAACGTCATACATACATATATCGGGCGATTCGTCCGAGCCATCGGGACAATCCTTTTCCCCGTCACATCGCCAGCCCTTAGATATGCACGTAATCTGATCTTTGCATGCAAACTGTTTGGGGCTACAAGTCTTCGGTGCTGGATGAGAAAAGAAATAACCATAATAAAGAAGATCAGTTTCTTCCCAAACACGTTTCCCAATAATAATAAATTAAAAAAAAAAAAGTAGTTTAAATTAAGGACTAGATTGCTTTCCTTCCTAATGGCTGAGCGAAGGTTGCAGGCTGGCATCAGATCCATCAGCCCTGCCCCTGAGGAAGGGAGAAAACGTAAACTGAAGCATTAATTACACCACGAGAAAGCAGGAGCTGAGATCCATGATGCGCTAACAGATTTTAAAGATCATTTAACTCGGATGAATTCGCTCCTGGGAGCCCAAGGCGCTGCGCTTTCTATGCTAGACGGGAAAAAAAAGGAAGGGAAAAAATAGATAAAAATGAGAAACGCCAAATGAGAACAAATTAAAAAGCCGTGGTTTTAAATCACGCAGACAGCAGCACAACCTGGCTGTGGGATGCTGGTGGGATGGAGATAGGGGCTGCAGCCCCCCGCGCTGCCCCCCACCACCGCACTGCTGTCAGCAGGAGGGGTAGAGTTGAGCCCACCCCCCTTCCCCCGGCGACACACAGCTTTTCGGCCAGCAGACGCTGCAGGAAAGTTCTTTCTTGGTTGATGCACAGCTGGCAGAGAGCAAAAATGCACGTGTTTGCACCAATGCAACGCATGGGACGAGCAGAGCTCAGATATCGGTGCAGCACAGGGCAGGCAGCAGAGCTCAGCTGAGCGCTGCGACCAGGAGGGTCCATCCTCCATCACAGCCCCCTCCCATGCACTGCAGCCCCCGCGGCTCTGTGCCCATCCTGGGTCAGAGACCCAACGCTGAGCGCTCAGGGAGGACATCTGGAGAGCCCACCCAAAGCCCCCCACACCCAGCTGGGGCATTTCTCAAGTGGAAGGCATCGTTCCTGAGCACGCACCCGGCATCGCCCCCACCTTCTGCTGGGCTCCAGGACGCAACCCACTGTGCTCACGGGGGTCTCTGTGTCCCGGCCCCCAATCCAGCAGGAGCTCCCCCTCCTCCATGAGTTTACAAACACTGGGTTTGCTACCACAACCACAGCAAAGAGACGGCGCCGCCTCAGATTTCCTGCTCTCCCTCCCCCCCGCCAAGGCTTCCAGCAGCCCCACACTGAGACTCAGCCAGCCATGGGAATAAGTCAGCTGTCAGGACCCCAAATAGCCCAGATGGGAGCAAGTTTGCTGCCAGGACCCCATGCACATACACGCACACCCCGGCCAGCCCCCAGCCCCCAGCCCCGCTCAGCTCCAGTCTCGCCAGCAGAGCAGCAGGGTAGCCCAGAGCCCCCACCCCAACTCCAAGCCCTGCAGGTCTGCGTTTGCACAGGATGAGAGCTGAGCCAGATGGGACCTCTGTCCTTGTTTTGCACCAGAAGAGCTCACCGACACCCGGCCCTGGCACAGCTGCTTTATTTTGCACCAAACAACAGCAGCACGGAGATTCACCCCGTGCGCCTCGATCCTGCAGCCCCACCGAGGGCAGAGCGGAGCAGAGCACCAAAACATGCCAAGCACGTGCCAGGTTTTCCATCGGGAATTCCATCCCAGAGACGTGCGCCAGCCTCACACCGTGTGCCATCACCAGCGCTGCCCGCCGTCCCCACGGAGAGGCACCTGGATGGAGCAGGATGGACGCACGGCTGCCCAGAGCCAGGTGGGAATCCGGGGAGGTGTGCATCAATGCTGCGTTCACACAGAGCCAAGTTTGGCCCCGGGAGCCGCAGCAGCAGAAGTGGGAGCTGAGCTGAGCTGAGGGGCTCGGAGCGCGGAGGGGAATAAAGGGGCCTTCATGTGGCACACAATGGGCAGCTCAGAGCAGAGCCCAGCGCAGCTGCGAGAGCCGTCCATGGCAAACATTGCCCTCTTTAGCAGTCGGAGGAGCGAGCCCTGCTGAAAAATAAGGCAGAAGAAGGGGAAAACGTTGCTCCAAACAACACGCGGTTATTCCGGAGCAAGAAGGGCACCTCCTTCCCTGGGGAGGGGGGGATGTGCGACCCCCAGCAGCTCCTGCACGTGGGGATGGGCAAAGCCGGAGGGCTTCCAAAGCACTTTGAATGCTCCGAACATCACCACCTCAATTTGCTTTTTGCATAAAGGAGGGCACCAGCACTCCACTTTAAATGGGCTTTGTCCGAGGGCGGTGAGCAGAAGCTCCTCCAGGAGACCCCAAATTCCCTGTGATGGGCAGAGTAAAACCCCGATATTGGACAGCAAAGCCCCAAAAGCCTTGGGACCATCGCAGCACTCGGCACAGCACTCTCTCCTTCCTCAAGAGGAGCCTGCGGCCGCTGCTCCGTAAAGGAAACAGGGCTGGCAATAAATACGGGCTGGAATGAGCATGATTTGCAAAACAGATGTTCCAAACCAAGGCGGGGGGGGGGGGGGAGAGGGAGAAAAATAAATCCACTCTGCATTCCTGGTAGGTCTTCGTCCCCCAGCACTCTGCTCTCTCCCACATCCATAGGGCAGCACGGGGCTCACCACGTCCCCCCCCTCCCCCCTCTGCACCCCGACCCCCGGGGCTCCATTGGCCGCAGCACAGCTCTGTCCCACGGCCGCTTTTGGGTGTGAGCACCTCGTCCCACACACCGGACACCGCAGCGCGATCCCTTTTGCCTTCACTTTCCCTCTGCCTCCCCCCCATCCATCCACTCTTTGTTCTCAGATTTCAGAGCCATTCGTCCACTCTTTGCCTTCCCAGCACCCTTCCCGTCGCTCTGCCCTCAGCCGTGGAGGCACCGAGGCGCACGCTGCAGCAATGCCCCGATGCGGAGCTCCGGGCAGAGCTGCAGGGCACAGAGGAAGCACCGAAGGGAGACTGCAGAGACCAGCGGGGCTGCGCCGCCCCCAGCTCACAGCCCTGAGGCCAAAGCCGGCCGTCCGCAGGCTCTGCAGAACCAGACCGAGTAACAGAGACGTTTAAAACAACACAACCCGGATCCCGCAGCCGTATTTTGTCAAGGAGGGGGGGGGGGGGGGGTGGCGGCTGGGATTGAGGCTAATTTGTTTGGCTTGCATTTAAGCACAAGATCTCCAAACAGTTCAAATGCATTTTTGCAATTCTTCCATCTGGCCCCTTTGCACGGGAAGATTCAAACCAGACCGCAGCGCTCTCTGCACGGCCATAACGGAGCTCTGTTCCCTCCGTCCCACTCCGAGCCACAAATATTTGGGCTGTGAAAGGGGGGAGGGAGGGGGGGAGGGGCTGCCTCAATTGCTGAGTAAATGTTGACTTTAAAATACGTGGGTTTTTTTTTTTTTTTTCCCTTTCAAGCCGGCCTGCCGCGTCCGTATCAACAGCGCTGCTCTGCTCAAGGAGAAATAAAAAGGGGTTTGCAAAGGGAGAGCGTGAGCTGCTCTGCGGGGTCTGAGGGGGAGCAACGCGGCACTGCTGGGGAATGCACGGCTGTGGGTGGAGAAGAGCTGGGGCTGCGGGATGGGGGCGATCTGAGCGGCACTGCGCCCAGTGACACGTGGCACAGCCACCCTGCGCCGCTGCCGGACCCCAAACGCTGCTGGGCGGGAACGAATCGGCTGCCAGGACCCAAAACGACCCCAAGTGGGAGCAAGTGGGCTGCCGGGACCCCATGAACCTCCAGATGGGAGTGCACTGGGTGTCAGGACCCCAAACACCCCCACGTGAGGGCGAGTGGCTGCAGGACCCCCGACACCCCCAGGAGGGAGCGCACTGGGTGCCACGACCACAAAGACCCCTACGAGGGATGCCAGAACCCATAAACCCCTGAGTGAGAGCAAGCCAGCTGCCAGCACCCCAAATGCCCCCGAGGTGGGAGCAAGAGGGCTGCCAGGGCTCCGAACACAGCCGTGTGGGAGTCTGCTGGGTGCTGGGACCCCATGCACCCCCAGGTGGAAGCAAGTCAGCTGCCAGGACCCCAAACAGCCTGGGTCAGAGCTGACCGGGTGTTGGGCTGCCAGGACCCCACCACACGTATGCCCACCCCCAGGCCCCGCTGATGGCCCCACTGAGGAGCAGGGATAAAGCAGCACAGACCCCAAACCCCCAACACTCCCTGGCCCCCCAGGATCTCCCATCCCCGTTGTTCCTCCATCCCCACAGACAAAGGAGGGCAGTGGGGCCACAAATGGCGACGGCAGAGAGCAGAATTTGCCCACCCAGAGGGGGAAGGGGAATAAATCCCACCGCAATGTCCCATCGCTGAGCAGGTCCTGGGGGGCGAGGGGGGAGGATGGCAGCAATGCTGACAGCAGCAGGAAATGTGGGTGCAGGGGCTCCTGTGTGAGACCCCTCCCCACAGATCGGTCGTGGGGGGAATGCATTGGGAGATGGGTGGGGTTTTTGGAGGGGATGGGGGAAAAGGGGGGGGAAGGAGAAAAGGGCAAGGAAAAAAAAACCACAAAATAATCCCCAGCCACCATTCCTTTTTTTTTCTTTCTTCAGCTTATCTGCAATTTAAATGAAAAGCAAAACCAGAACCAAAAGAAAGAAATAAAACAAAAAGCAGCCGAGGGAAGGGGCTGCAAAAACCCCCCAGCTGTGGGAGGGGGCCTAGCTGGCAGCCACCCACGAGGGGGGGGCATTCCTATTCCATATAGAGGGGGTAATCGGGGGGG
>NW_024967524.1:33481-38161 GCF_019238085.1 Lagopus leucura
GGGGGTCCCGGCTGCTGGCTGCCTGCAGGGCAACGTGTGACCCCCCTATAGCACCCCCGCCCCACTGACCTGGGCTGGGGGCGATGCCCCGGATTGGGACCAGAGCAGAGCACAGAGCTGCGCCCCAAAGGCCGTTATTTATGGCTTCTGGCTGCAGCTGATAACGATCCCCAGGGATCTGCCCGCGCTGTGCAATAAAGCAATTACACGGTATGGATTAATTGGCATTTCATCCAGACAGCTGAAACACTGCGCTGTGCGTGGGGATGGAGCCTGGGGGGTGATGGGCAGCGGGGCTGTGTGTGGGGTGGGATGGGATGAGATGGGATGGGATGAGATAGGATAGAAGAGCAGTGGGGCTGCGTGTGGGGCGGGATGGGACAGCAGCCGGGCCATATGCAGGACGGGGCGGGATGAGATGGGAAGGGATGGGACAGCAGTGGGGCTGTGTGCAGGATGGGATGGGATGGAGTGGGATGGGACAGCAGCAGGGCCATGTAGAGGATGGGACGAGATGGGATGGGACGGCAGTGGGTCCCCATGCAGGACAGCAGCGGCAGCCGCGGCCCTACAAGCGCTGGAGCCCGGCCAGAGCCATTGGCCTCCATTCATGAGTCAACTTAATTTCGCTGGCTTTGCAAATAAGGACTTTGTCTAAAACGGGGAAACGGCCCAGAATAGTTCTTGTGAAGAGGAGCGGGCAGAAAGGGCCCTTTGAGGGGACACTGCTGGAATAAAAGTCACTTCTGCCCCAGAATAATTAGCGGGCTGTGAGTACTAATTAACTAAATAAATTTAACTAATTAAACTAATTAACGCGGCATAAAGGGACTTTTATTCCCAAGAGGAGAGCAGCAACCGGGAGCTGCTCTGGATCTGGGGCCGCCGTGTGAACGCAGCTCTGGGTCCCACTGCTGTGGGGATGGACCCGTGAGCATCCCACACCGCCCCACAGGCACCCGTGGGCTGAGCCCACCCCACACCGCCCCACAGGCACCCCACATCTTCCAACTGGAGCAACCGGGGAGGGAGGGTCATGGCTGCAGGAGGAGGAGAGGAATTCCCTGCTGGGAAGAGAGCTCAGATTCAGTGCCCCAAAGCAGGGATGGAGGACACAGCTCGGCCCCTCGGAAGGCGGCGGTCGTAGGAAGTATTAAAGCCAACTGCTTCCTTTTGCAAACAATAAAAAACACAACGAGCCAATGCAGGAAACCATTCACAGCACTCGGTGCTGCTGCCCGGGGGTCAGCGAGCATCCAAGCACGGGCCGGCTGCAGAAAGCAGCAAAAGCAATCTGCAATTAGCCCCAAAGGGATTGATGAACCATCGGGTGGAGCGAGCAGGGATGCAACGAGCAGGGCTGCATCTCAGCGCTCCGCTGCCACAATGCAGCGCAGCGGCCCAAAGAGCTGCAAACAAAGAGCTGCACCATGCAGACGGATGGGAAACGCGCGGCTGCGCTGCGCAGCTCGGCTGCGTTCCACCCATGGTTTGCAGCCGGCCGGTCAGGGGTGGGAATGGCAGCTTCGACCCCACAGCAGCTCTGAACCCACAGTGGCTCCAGGGACCCCATACCAGCTGCTCTGATAGCATAGCAGCTCTGACCCCACAGTGGCTGTGACCCTACAGTGGCTCTGACCCCTCAGCAGCTCCGACCCCACAGTGGTTCTGATGGCCCCACAGCGGCTCTATAGGGCCAGGGCCTCCATCCCACTCAGCACCCAACACAGCACCTCCAACCCACACCACTCATGGTGCTGCTGCCGCTTCACTGGGAGAAACATCCTACAAAGAGTCTAATTAGCTCAGACAATTAACGATACAACTTCCAGCCCAATTAGCCTCCTTCCCAGTCATCTGCAGCTCCGGTGCCTCAGTCCGTGCATTTCGGAGGCGTGGAGCTGCTCCCTGTCCCCATGGCTGTGGGACTCCCCTGCCCACCCCACACTCCCCCCCACAGCCACCCTTTGGCTCAGAAAAGACACCACAGCCTATATTTAGTGCTGGGGACGGACGGGCAGAGCGACCTCACAGAGCAGAATGGGCTCCAGCACTACAGCCCCAACCCGCCCTGCATTCCTCCTAAAATAAGAGATGTGGAGAGAAGAAAACAAAACAGGCAACGGGGGGGGGGGTTGCAGGGAGCAGCGGGTCGGGAACGCATGGGGAGGGAGATGCAGCTCCTGCATGCTGCGTGCAGTGGGACAGCGGTGACACGGCAGTGACACGCTCACATGGCTGCCACCCCACTGGGATGGGAGAGCACAGCAACGGGGAATGGCACCAGAGGAAATGGGCAGCAAAGCCACGACCCCGTGTGTGGGGTGGGTGCCCAGCGGGGTCGGAACGTCTCTCTGGACGGGGCTGCGATGGATGCCATCCAGCACAAATCCGCCTGCAGGAAGGAAGCTGAGTCAGCCCCGCTGCCCAGCCCCACTCCCAGCACTGGGATCGCAGCATGGCTATGGGGCTGCTCAGCAGGGCAACGGGATCGCAGCACTGCTGGGAGCACAGCAGCGGCGCCAGCAGCGGGGTTGTAGTGCAAGGCATGGGGATCCAAACTCAGCTCTGCGTGTGGAAGAGGAACCTCTGCCCCACAACACCGCCGGTCCCATGCCATGCTCAGGACCCCCCCGGGTGCAGCCCCCCAGCAGAAGGGCTCAGCACCCCCAGAGGGGCAGCACTCCCTCCTGACCCACTCGCCCATCCCTGCAGCACAACCAACGGGCAGCAGCACAGCACAAGGCCGCCCGTCTCAGAGCTGCTCCACTGCTGACCCACAAGGGCACCGCATTCCCGTCCAAAGCTGCAGTGCCGTGCCAACCCCAAAGCCCCAACCAAGGGCATCTCCCACCCCCGGAGCCCCCCATCACTAACCCCCCCCCACACACACTGAATGGGAAGCATCTGCGCGTCTCCACGGCCCTCTGCCAGGTTCCTGGGGAATGACTCACTCTGGTGATGCTAAATCAGGCCGTTTGGTGCTCAGCACATCCACACCTCGGGGCTGCAGGACCCATCCCCCCGCAGCACAGCATGGGGCCATCCCAGCTCTCCCCATAGCCGGTGCCCACCCCACAGCGGCACCACGCACCGTGGGTCGGTGGCAAATGGAACCAATTAATGCCGAGGCCTCATCAGCTCTCCTCCAGGATGAGGAGCTCGGGAGGGTTGGGGCGCTGCTCCCACTGCCTTCACTTTGTCCTAGTGCAGGAGAGGTGCAGCCGCAGCCCCACACTGCTCAACCACAGGGGACACAGAGAGCGTGGGGACACAGAGAATGTGGGGACACAGCTGTCATCACCCCTGCACTGCCCCAAACGCCACCGAGCCGCTCTGAGAGCAATGAGGAGGCCCCACATGGGGCTCACTTCCCTCCTCTCCCCCCCACCCAGGGCCCACCCCCACCGACCCGGCAGATGCTCCACATCCACGAGCATCACCAGGAAAACACGCACAGACCCAGAGGAGCACCAAAGTGCACCAACGGCCATTTCCAAAGCAGCAGAGGGCACAACCCCCCCCCCTTCCTCCCAGCACTGAGACCCCCCCAGCACTGAGGCTGGAGCCCTGCAGATCCCAATGTTTGCTGCCGGGAAGAGCCCGCGGCAGATCAGAGCGGCACTGCCGCCCTTTGTCCCTTTGGAAGGGCTCTGCACCCCCGGGGCTGGACTTTGTCTCCCCGCTCTTCATAAGCCGAAGAGGAACAAACCAACGGCTTGGCAGTGGGTTCGGCGGTGCAGAGCGGGGCAGCCTCACCGCTCCCGTGCCGTGGGTCGGGATACGGACCCCCGCAACCCCTCGCCCGGCAGCGGGGCTCCTTATTGCCCCTAAGGACCCGGCGGCACGGCACGCCGTGCCGGCACACGTGGCTTCCTGGGATGGGCGCTGGGAACCCGACGAGGGGCGTTCCCGTGCCGCCCTCCTGCCCCATTCCGAGGCACGGGGCGGAGGAGAGGATGGAGGAACTTCCCCCGAGCGCATCCCCGCTGCTGCAGCCCCGTTTCCAAAGGCAACGGCCGCTTATGCAATGCGCGATGCCCGTCCCTCCGCCCCCACCAACTTCGGAATCTGCGCCCCAACGGAGCGGGGTTGGAGCCGGATCCGGACCCGCAGCGCTCCGTGGGGCCGGAGCCAGCGGCTGCGTCACCCCCGTGCCAATCAATGGCCCCACGGGTGTCAGCGCAGCGGGGGCAGCTGCGAGCCGTGCACCCCCTCCCCACAATGTGGGATGGGATCTGGACACCCGGAGCCCCACGAGGGGAGGGGGGTCCGCAGCCCCCCGGCCCTATTGCCACAACAGGGAGAGCCTCCCCGCCCTCCCCACGGATTGTCCCGACGGGAACGCAACGCAAAGCGCTTCCCCGCGTTCGAACGCAGCCCCGCACAGCGGCTCCGACCGCGCACAGCGGATCGATGCAGACCGGGCCGCGACGTGCGCAGCGTCTGAATACCGCGATGCGGGGCGGCCCCGCAGCGCCGAGCGGGGAACGGGGCCTGGATCTGCCCGCACCGCACCGCTGAGGGGGGAAGTTACCGGGGGCGGGGGGGGGGGGGGGGAAGGGGAGAAAATGGGAACAGAGCCCCCCCCACCCGCAGGAATGGGGCTCCGCGGGTTCCCCCGAGGCGGGGAGCGGCCCCGCAGCGCTTGCTTTGTCACAGCCCCAGAGGAGCGCAGGG
>NW_024967525.1:0-1276 GCF_019238085.1 Lagopus leucura
AAATCGTCTGTGGGGAGCCAAAAAAGGGGGGGTTTATGAGGGGGGGGCGGAAAGGGGGCTGCAGAGACCCCATAAAACGCATAGGGACCTACAGAGACCCCATAGGGACCCACAGAGACCCCATAGGGACCCATAGACCTACAGAGACCCCATAGGGACACACAGAGACCCCATAGGGACCCACAGAGACCCCATAGGGACCCATAGACCTACAGAAACCCCATAGGGACCTACAGAGACCCCATAGGGACCTACAGAGACCCCATAGGGACCCATAGACCTACAGAAACCCCATAGGGACCTACAGAGACCCCATAGGGACCCACAGACCTACAGAGACCCCATAGGGACCCACAGACCTACAGAGACCCCATAGGAATACATAGACCTACAGAGACCCCATAGGGACCCACAGAGACCCCATAGGGACACATATACCGACAGAGACCCCATAGGAACCTACAGAGACCCCATAGGGACCCACAGAGACCCCATAGGGACCTACAGAGACCCCATAGGGACCCACAGAGACCCCATAGGGACCCATAGACCTAAAGAGACCCCATAGGGACACACAGAGACCCCATAGGGACCGACAGAGACCCCGTAGGGATCCATAGACCCACAGAGACCCCATAGGGACACATAGACCTACAGAGACCTCATAGGGATCCACAGACCTACAGAGACCCCATAGGGACCTATAGAGACCCCATAAGGACCCACAGAGACCCCATAAGGACCCACAGAGACCCCATAGGGACCCATAGACCTACAGAGACCCCATAGGGACCTACAGAGACCCCATAGGGACCCATAGACCTACAGAGACCTCATAGGGATCCACAGACCTACAGAGACCCCATAGGGACCTACAGAGACCCCATAAGGACCTACAGACCTACAGAGACCCCATAGGGACCCACAGAGACCCCATAGAGACCTACAGAGACCCCATAGGGACCCATAGACCTACAGAGACCCCATAAGGACCTACAGAAACCCCATAAGGACCTACAGAGACCCCATAGGGACCCATAGACCTACAGAGATCCCATAGGGACCCACAGAGACCCCATAGGGACCTACAGAGACCCCATAAGGACCTACAGACCTACAGAGACCCCATAGGGACCTACAGAGACCCCATAAGGACCTACAGACCTACAGAGACCCCATAGGGACCCACAGAGACCCCATAGAGACCTACAGAGACCCCATAGGGACCCATAGACCTACAGAGACCCCATAAGGACCTACACAGACCCCATAGGGA
>NW_024967526.1:0-2081 GCF_019238085.1 Lagopus leucura
GGGTCCTTAAAGGTCATAGAGCTATGGGATGTGTTGGAAGGGTCCTTGAAGGTCACAGAGCTATGGGTTGGGTTGGAAGGGTCCTTAAAGGTCATAGAGCTATGGGATGCGTTGGAAGGGTCCTTAAAGGTCATACAAGCTTAGGATGGGTTGGGAGAGTTCTTGATGGTTATAGAGCCAGGAAATGGTAGAATGGGTTGGGCAGGAAGGGTCCTTAAAGGTCATACAGCCATGGAATGGTTTAGATAGAAAGGCCTTACAGATTGTAGAGCCATGGAATGGTTGGGTTGGAAGAGTCCATAAAGATAACAGAGCCATGGAATGGCTTAGGTTAGGTTGGAAAGGTCCTGAAAGCTCACAGAGCCAGGGGATGGATTGAGTTGACTTAGGAAGGTCCTTAAAAGTCAGAGAACCATGGAACCATTGGGCCAGATGAATCCTTGAAGATCGCAAAGTCACAGGATGGATTGGGTTGAGTTGGAAGTTCCTTATAGATTGTAGAGCCATGGAACAGGTTGAGTTGGCTTGTTAAGGTCCTGAAAGATCACAGAGCCTTAAGAAGGTTGGCCTGGAAAGGGCCTTAAAGCTGCCCAGCCCCACTCCTGCAGTGCTGTGTGTGCAGGCAGGCGGGCTGCTCGTCGTGCCATCAGAGAGCTGTGGGGCTGAGATCAGGGATGGCAGCAGAGGCACCCTTGGTACCCCTGGTTTATTTGGGATGACAACCCCTCGTTAAGCCACTCGCTCTCCTCCCAGGTGATTGGGAAACGTGTCCCCCCAGACCAGCTGATGAGCCTCCTGCTCGCCATGTTTGAGGGGCTGGCAGACCCCGACAAGAACTGCTCCCGTGCGGCCACCGTCATGATCAACGCTCTGCTCAAGGAGCGGGGGGCCGTCCTGCAGGACAAGGTGAGCTCCTCCGGGGCTGCCCCGACCCCTCTGCCTCCCACCGGGTGCCAGGTCCTGGCAGCTGGGCCGTGTGGTCGGTATTCATCGAGTGGTTCGGGTCAGAAAGGACCTGAAAGGTCACGGAGCCATAGAACGGGTTGGGTTGGAAGGGTCTTGGAAGGTCGAAGCACGGAATGCTTGGGTTGGAAGAGTCCTTAAAAATCGTAGCTGATGGATGGTTGTATTGGAAGAGTCCTTAAAGATAGAGCCGCAGAGTGGTTGTGCTGGGAGGGTCCTGAAAGGTAATGGAAGCATGGAATGGTTGAATTGGAAGAGTCCTTGAAGATGGTAGAGTTGTTGGATGATTGGGTTGGAAGGGGTCCTTAAAGGTCACAGGACCACAGAATGGTTGGGTCGTGAGGGTCCTTAAAGATCACACAACCACGAAACAGTTGGGATGGAAGGGTCCTTACAGATCACACAACCACAGCATGGTTGGGTTGGAAGGGTCCTTACAGATCACACAACCACAGCATGGTTGAGATGGAAGGGTCCTTACAGATCACACAACCACAGAATGGTTGGGATGGAAGGACCCCCCAGCCCCAGCCCTGCCATGGGCTGGCTGCCCCCCAGTTCAGGCTGCCCAGTGCCCACCCCCAGCCTGGGGCACCTCCATGGCTGGGGCACCCACAGCTCCGGGCAGCAGTGCTGGGGCTGCACCGCCTCTGGCTGAAGGATTTCCCCACGTCTGACCCCAAATCTCCCTTTTTTTTTAATTGAAACCATTCCCCTCCGTTGCATCACTCTCTGCCCTTGCGCAGTCGCTTTCCAGTTTATCAACTCCCTTTGGGCACTGCAAGGACGTGACCATTCCCACTGAACCTCTGGCTGTATGATCGCCTGCCCCACACTCCCTGGAGCTGTCACTCCTCCCATCACCACCCCGTTTTGATCAACATCCCAATCCCCACTCCATCCCCATCCCCTTTCCATCCCAATCCCCAATTTATCCCAATCCCAATCCCCTCCCCATCCCAATCCCCTCCTCTATCCACATCCCAATCCCCTCCCCATCTCCTTCCCCTCCCCATCCCAACCCCACCCCATCCCAATCCCCACTTTATCCCAATCCCAATCCCAATCCCCTCCCCATCCGAATCCCCTCCTCTATCCACATCCCAATCCCCTCCCCA
>NW_024967527.1:0-36424 GCF_019238085.1 Lagopus leucura
GCACCTCTGCAAAGGAAGTATTGCAATAGGGTCAATTCCTTGCCTTCCGCTCCACCCTTGCAAGTGTGCTTGAGTTACATAGCTCTACTGCCAGCCCAGCTGAAGGGATGGGAAGCCAGAGGATGAGTCAGTACATGTCAGATCTCTGGATGGAGAAATAGGTGAAGTTCGGATGGAAGTGAATGCGGCTGTGTGTGTGCACTTTCACTGTCCAAGGCAGTTTTCCCTACTCACTCATAACCCAAAGTTGTCAGAGTCAGCCAGCATCTCACCCTTCAATCAGTATCTGCTTTATGACCTGTCCCGCTCTTCACAGACCTCTGTAGAGAGTTTCTTTTTCCTCAGTTTTTCACAATGGTGAGGTAACGAGCTCTGGGTCACAATGCAAACGTGCCTTTCTGCACCACAGCCTCAGGAAGGTCTTGTGCGGAATAACGCCACTATGCTGCTTTTTTCAGAATGCCCAGGAGATCTCAAGAGGAGCAGTAGCTCCAGAGACTCCAGGATCCTGCAGCTGCACCTCCTGACTCCCCACCACATAGCCTGAAGCCTTCCTTACCCACACACTCCACTCTGGACCGAATGCGGATCCAGGAACCACTGCTGGCTCTTCCCAGCCAAACTTCCCTGTAAACAGGTTTTCCATTAATGATGATCTGCACTTCTCTTGAACATCTGACTTCGGTGTAGGATGGCTGTAAACCTTCAGGGCAGCTCAACATCACTTCTTCATTTTTCTTATACTCCTGCAGATCTGGTTCCAGATGGAGTCCTGGGTCCCACCGGGGCCTTTTGCACGTTTCTGGCAGAGGTGGAAATGGGCTTAGTTGGGGCATGAAACAACAAGATGTCACAGAGAGCAATAGCACAGTGTCAGCACTCAAAAATGGTCCCTCCAGAGACTCAAGGGAGCGAGAAGGTGACAGATCTATCTGCCATGAGTTTGCCAGGACAGTTATGCCTGCTCAGTCCTCCCCTGGCTGCTGGCTTGGACCTGATTCCAGCTAGCAATGACCATTACCTTACTGAGCATGGCACTACCAGTCCTATAGGGGTGAGGAGTCTTTATACTGCTCAGAATAGGGAGCCCCTTGTCCCAAAGGGGCAGAGAAGTCGTCCAGAAGTTCTGTACCATCTGCTCAACAGCCACAAAGAAGGGACATGTGACATGAACAACCACATTAATGCAAAGTTATGAGAACTGCTCACGTCCTGCTCCCAGGGACACTGCCCCGTACATGGAAGTGTGTTACATCCCAGCACTCACTGAGGCTTTCCCAGTACATGGAGCCTCACACCCTCCATCCCCAAATTCCCCCCAGAACATCCCTGGCATGGACATCACCTCTGCCCTCTGTGATGCCGTGCTGCACCTGGTAAAGATGCACAGCAAATGCAAGAGGAAGAGCAGAAATATGTTCACTTGTGAATAGAGTAGTGTCAAATTCTAACCTGTTCCTTGGGGTGCTCCTTGGACCAGGGAATCAGGTTCTTCCTGGCCCTGTGCTGCCAGCAGAGGAAAAAAAACCAGGAGAAAGTTCAGAGCCAGAAACTGCAGGGCCATGCCAGCATCCAGTCCTGGGCACAGAATCAGATCTCAGTCCCACTTGCTGCCTCTGAGCACTGGCATCTGTGGTTGCAAGAATTGCAACCACAGGAAGGAAACAGCCTTGCTTGCGATGAATAAGCCTTCCTCTTTTGAGAGGGAACCTCCCACTAGTATCACTGCTGCTGCCTTTTGCTGCTTTGTTTCCCTGGTGCATCCAGGCAGTGGCACACAACAGAACAGCCCGTCACCAGCACGAGATTTGCATCCCAAAATGCTCCTTTCTAACAGAGGGAGGGCACTTAAGAAATGCCGCTCCCATCTCTAAAACTTCAGCCACAGGTTTCCCAAAGCCACTGCCTGCAAGCATGGCTCCTGGAGAGACATTCAGGACTTCTGGTTCCTCAAGTGTGTGATAAAACTAGGGAGAGTCTGCAGAAAGGCCCCACAGAACAGTAGCTGGTTCCTTCAACAAGTAAACACCAATCAAGCAACTAGGGGGGAAATACCACTTAATCATGAGGTCATTTCTCAGACTTGACAACTCAGGTGTCCTCAGACTGAAGCCCAGAGCTACTCACAATACCTAAGAGGAGGCTGCACCAACTCTAAATGTAACGATAGTGTTGCTTCTTTGGACCTGCTGACTGTGCTGTGCTCAATGCACTCGATAACGCAGCTTGTCCCCCTGGCTGCTTGGGCACACTGCTGCCTTGTGCTGAGCTGCTCCCCAGGAATTCTGCCGGTCTAAATGTAAATGTTAACCTAACAGTAAAAGGAAACTGAAACCAATGTTTGGCCCCCTATTTGTAGATGAGGTTAAGCTGTGGTGCAGTTGATGTAACAGAAAGAAGAAATGCCATCCAAAAGGACCTGGACAAGCTTGAAAAGTGGGCTCACATGGACCCACAGCAAGGTCAAGTGCAAGGTACTACACTTTGGGCAGGGCAATCCCAGATACGTGTACAAACTGGGAGAAGAACTCACTGAGTTCTCACTGAGCCCTGTGGAAAAAGACCTCGCGGTTCAGGCAGGAGCCAGCAGTGTGCTCTTATGGCCCAAAATGCTGGCTACATCCTGGGCTGCATCAAAAAGGAGGTGGCAGCAGGGAGAGAAGGAGATTGTCCCCCTCTGCTCTGACCTCCTGAGGTAGCACCTGCATCCAGGTATGGGGCCACTGTTACAAAAGAGACTTGGAGTTGTTGAAGCAAGTCCAGAGCAGAGTAACAAGGATGATCAGCGGGCTGGAGCGCTGCTATCGTGAGACAAGGCAGAGGGAGAAGGGCTTGTTCAGTCTAGGCTCAGGTGAGAGATCCTTTCAACATATAAATGGAGCTTACAAACAAGATCAAGATCAAAATTTTAAGTTAGTTTTTTTCAAGATCAAAATGATTGTGATAGGACAAGGGAGAATACTTTTAAAAGAGAAGAGGGGAGATAGAAGTTAGATGTTATGAAGAAATTCTTTATCATGAGAATAGTGAGGCACTGGAATAGGCTGTCCATAGAAGTTGTGGATGTCTCATTCCTGGAGGTATTCAGGGCCATACTGGATGGACTTCTAGGCAACATAACCTAGTAGGTGACAACCCAGAGGAACTAGATAGTCCTTGTGGGCCCTTACAACCCAAGCCATTGTATAAGCTTATGATTCTAAAATTCTATATTCAGTTCCCAGACCATGAGAGCCATGACTAGACCCACAGGAAAAATGTGTTGTCCAACACCACCATGCAGGCAGGCAGGCAGCCTGGGAACCTCCCGCTGGGCAGACGCTGCTCACCCTCTTCCAGCCCACCAGCCCAGTGCATGGCTGATACTGGGACCTTCCAGCTGCTACCTGCATGATCCGTCCTACTTCCATGCTGCCTGGCTCCCTGCATGCATTCCTTTGCATGCATCAAGAGCAGGATATTTAGGGAAGGCTGTAAGGTGCAAGGAGGCCTCGCTGGCCTGCCAGATTGACCATGCCTGAGGGCAATCACAAAAAAGGGCATCTTTGTGCAGAGGCAGCAGCACAGGGAAGACCATTGGCTACTGAGACATGGGAGCAGTGGAGGAACAAAGAGCGCGCTTGGCCCTCCACCTTGCCCAGTTAGCTCAGCTCCCAAAAGGGGAGTGACTCTATAAGAGAAAAGAGGGGATCAGAAGCTGGACTCAGTGATCCTTATGGGTCCCTTCCAGATCAGGATATAAGTCTTTATTAGTTGTCTGGACAGAGCAGGCAGAGTGGCAAGGGAACAGAAAGAGGATGGGACCACAGGAGGTGGCTGGAGCACAAACCAATGCTCAGTTTTATCAATCTCACTCATTCTCACTCAATTATCAGCTGTCACACTGGTGTTAGCAACCTCTTCCCCTCACTGCCCAGTATGTATCAGGAAGAGCTCAACCACCAGCAAGACAGGGGAAGGTCATTTCTCAGACAGGCGTTCTCAAAGGTCCCTCAAGGCCCGTGGCCCATTTCTGCACACTTACACAGTCAGACAATGCAATACAAATCAACTCATCAGCTGGCTTTAGTTCCCCTGCTTCCTGAACTGTATGTGTTCACTGTACCCCCCTTTCCAAATGGGAAAATCTGGAGATGTTCAATCAACACTAATTTGACAGACTCCAGAGAAGGCTTCCAGACAGGGAGCAACCAGTAGAGCCACAACAGCTTTTGCAGTAAAATGGAGGCAGGATGTGGCAGTTGTGCAATTAGAGGCACTTCGAGAGAGGGGAGAAAGGGAATGGCTGCCATTTGATTTTTATTATTCGTTGATGTGCAGCTGAACGTGAGCCAGCAGTGAACCCAGGTGGCCAGGAAGGCCAATGGCATCCTGACTTGTGTAAGAAATAGTGTTGCCAGTAGGAGAAGGAAAGTAATTTTCCCTCTGAATTCAGCCCTGGTGAGGCCGCACCTCAAGTACTGTGTCCAGTTTTGGGCCCCTCAGTACAAGAAAGACATCAAGGCCCTGGAGTGTGTCCAGAGAAGGGCAATGATGCTAGCGAGGGGTCTGCAGCACGGGGCTTATGAGGAGCGGCTGAGGGAACCTGGATTGTTCAGTGTGGAGGAGAGGAGGCTCAGGGGAGACCTCACTGCTCTCTGTAACTCCATAAAGGGAGGCTGTAGCGAGCGGAGGGTGCGCCTCTTCTCTCGTGTAACTGGTGGTAGGACTGGAGGGAATGGCCTCCAGCTGTACCAGGGGAGATGCAAGTTGGACATTAGGAAATACTGCTTTTCCGAAAGAGTGGTCAGGAACTGGAATGGGCTGCCAGAGAGGTGGTGAAGTCACCAACCCTGGAGATGTTCAAGGAACGTTTAGGCACCAGGTTGATGAACATGGTTTAGTGGGAACTATTGATGGTAGATGAACAGTTGAACTGGATGATCTTGTAGGTCTTTTCCAACCTTGGTGATTTTGTGATGCAATGAAACTGAGCACTGGTTTGTGCTCCAGCCACCTCCTGTGGTCCCATTCTCTTTCCACTTCCTTGCCCTTGCCACTCCGCTTGCTCTGTCCAGACTTGTCTTGTCTCTGACCAGACTTATTATATCCTTATTATATTATATAGATGGGACCCATAAAGATCACTGAGTCCAGCTTCTGGTCCCCTCTTTTCTCTTATGGAGTCACTCTCCTTTTGGGAGCTGAGCTAACTGGGCAAGGTGGAGGGCTAAACACGCTCTTTGCTCCTACACAGCCCGCATGTCTCAGTAGCCAATGGTCTTCCCTGTGCTACAGAGGTGATGTGGATCTGTGCACCAAGCTTTGTCCTGTGACGTTCTGTTAAGAAGCAGGCTTGGGCAGTGTGAGATGTGAGTATGGAGTTGCCCACACTGAGAAAGAGGTGGAGAAATTCTCACCACAGCCTGACATACAAGATGGATCCTGGGGGTTTCAGGAGGAAGAGGAACGTTGCAGCTGCTGAGGAGTACAGCAGTAGCTGTGAGTTTCCTACAGCGCTCAGCTGGCACTAGAGGGCAGGGTAGTTTGTTCATATGAGGACAAATGACGTTTCTTGCTGAGCGGAGGAGGCAACTGGAAATAGGAATGAGGAGGAATGCAGCATATGCTGTGTGTTGATTGTGTCCATGTAAGGGCCACGGACTGTGAGACCTTGAGTGACTCCTTGCAGCTCTCCTCTCCTTCCTCCTGAGTCCTGCCAGCAGTCCTGACCAACTACACCCTGGGTCGCATGAAGAGAAGCATGACCAGCAGGACAAGAGAGGTGATGCTGCCCCTTTACTCTGCTCCTGTGAGACCACACTTGTGGCATTTGATGGCATTCTCATGAAGGAAGGAGGGACAGCACCCCTTCACTGTGCTGGGGGCACAGGGTTTCTCAAGGTACTTCCTCAGAACTGCCAGGGCTGCACAAGCCTCAACCCCTCATGAAGAGAAGGACAGACAGAACTTTCACACACAGTAGGGAAGAACCCCAACCACATGGCTGCAGTAAGGAGCAGGCAGCCCTCTGAAAACCAAAACATTTTATTGGCTCTTCAGACATAGCAGCACAGCTGCAAGGGCGGCGCACTTGGGCAGAACTGCAGCAGAGTTCTGGAGCTTGATGGGTGCTGGTGCACAAGGTAGAGAGGGGCTGGGAAGCCCTGTGTCAGGACTGGGCAGTGCCAGGTGCTGGAGGACAATTGGCCAGCATGAACGGCTCATCCCAGGCCTTGGGCTGCTCCTGCTCTGTGATACAGGATGCAGGAGCTTACTGAAAACATGAGTGGGAGCAATAATACAGGAAAGATACATGCAGTTCCACTTCCAGCTATGCAGGACCAAGACTCAAGAAGCAGCAGCAGGACGTGCCGTCACCACTGACCCAGGGATGTTCTCCCCATCTTCTCCACTCTCATATTGCTTGGTGAGTCTCCTAAGGACTCCAAGTTGGGCAGATGTAGGGATGTTGGCTCTCTGTCCTGACTACCTGTACCTGCAAACACCAACAGCGCCTGGCTTGAGGCTGCTGCAAGCCCTGGGCAGCACAGGGAGCTCTGGCAGCTCTAGTACAGGATGGGGCACCAGGCAATACCTGCCCCTTGGTGTCTCAGGGAATACAGGCACAGCATCCCACCTCCTACCTGTCTCTTCTTGTGACAGAGATCTCCCCTTGATCACAGAGTAAATGTCTGAGTTTTCATAGGGCTGCAGCTCTGCAGGGACAGAAAGAGCACAAGGGTGTGTGGAAGGAGCGGGGCAGATTCGGACAGCAGCTCGGGCATTGATCTGTTCTCCCCCACCGACCACTCCAGCCCCGCAGCCGTCCCTGTGCTGGACCCCTACCTACATAATGGTCCTCCTCAGCTTTGATGGGCACAGCCTTCCTTCTCCTAGGAAGACAAAGGGATGGTCTGAATTTGGGAACAGGTTGACATGGCCCAGAGCCCTGCTGAACCCAGTAGCAGTGGAAGAAGCACTTTGCACGCTCTGTGCCCAAGCCACTCCTCCACTGACAGGCATTGCCTGTCAGCACCTCATGGCACAGCAGCGCTGGCAGCAATGGCCACAGGGGATGGGGTCTCCCAGCACACACACTCCCTGCCCCAACCCCGAGGATGATGCTCAGATGACCCCATTAGCAGCCCTACAGCTGAATCAAGGTGGTACCAACCAGCCAGCAGCATCCCTATTGCTTGATAGCAGTGGGAGCAGAGCAGGAAGCCCACTCTGTCACTAGCCACCCCAGTGTGAGGCTGAGAGGCAGAACAGCAGCTTCAAGTCCCAAGACTACTCGCCTGGACAGCACGAACCACACAATCACCGCAGAGAGAGTGACCATCACTGAGAGCACAACCACCACTGTCACCGCTGTCCATGGCCAGGAGCCCAGAAACTGCCCTGAAACTAAAACAGAGCCAGCAGTGGGTGTCACAGCTTGGAGTTAGTGCCCAGGCCTTGGCATCAAGGTGTGCACATGTGCAGATGTGTTTGTCCAGTACCCACAGCTCTGTGGGGACAGGCAGCAAGTCACAACGTGTGCTGCCTTCAGCTCTAATGGGCAGAGAAGAAACAGGGAGGCTTTGGATTATGAGAAAGGGTTCCATTTCCATAAACTGCACAGTGCAGTCTGGTTAGTGAGAGGATTCACAGCTCCAGGGGCTGCAGCCATGCTTCTGCTCAACAAGAGCCGGCAGCATGTGCTGGCCACCCAGAAAGCCCATTCTATCCTGGGTTGCATCAAGAGAAGCATGACCAGCAGGGAAAGGGAGGTAATTCTGCCCTTTTACTCTGCTCCCATGAGACCACAGCTGGAACACAGTGTCCATTTCTGTAGCCCCCAACACAAGGACATGGAGTTGTTGGAGCAGGTCCAGTGGAAGGCCACAAAGAATGATCAGAGGGCTGGAGCACTTCCACTGTGGGACAGGCTGAGAGAACCGGGGCTGTACGGCCTGAAGAAGAGAAGGCTCCAGGGGGACCTCACAGCAGCCTTCCAGTACCTCAAGGAGCCTACAGAAAAACTGGGGATGGACTTTTTATCAGGGCATGTAGCGACAGGATGAGAGGAAATAGCTTTAAACTGGAAGAGAGTAGACTAGATATTTAGACTCAATATTAGGAAAAAAAAATTTACTGTAAGGGAGGTGAGACCCTGGATATGTCCATCCAGTGAGCTTGTATGCCTTCCCCCAGAGGCATTGAAGGCCAGGCTGGATGGGGCCATGAGCAAACTGGTCTGGAGAGAGGTGTCCCTCCCTGCTGCAGGTGATTGGAACTAGATGATCTTAAAGGTCCCTTCCAACCCAAACTTTATTATGATTCTACGATTCCTTGCCCTGTCATGGACAGGACGGGTGCACAGCAGCTCAGGACCTGCTCGCACCTCAGGCTTGCCCCATGACCGCACCAGGCAGACGCATGGCACAGAAGCCGTTACCTGAGATGTAGGCTTGGAACTCCAGGCTGGACGCATCTCCAGCACCAGCTGCCGTCAGGCCCTGGACCGTCACTGTGTATTTGCTGCCTGGGCTCTGGGGAGGCGGCGTGTACTGGGTGACAGAGTGGTTCACTGTTACCTGCTGGAAGTTCAGGAAGGTGCCATCGTGTGCTCTCCTGGCAGTGAAGTTCAGCTAGAGGGAGGAGAGGTGCTGAGGGGAGCAGCACCCATCTCCTGCTCAAGCCCAGGGCAGCTCTGCATAGAGCAGATGCTGCTCTGCTGCCTGGGTACAGAAAGCTCTGATCCGGTACCTGGTACCCAATGATCTCCCCTCGACAGGGGGGCAGCGCCTTCCACCTGAGAGTCCCTGTGCTGGCATCCAGCTGCAGCTGCTCTGGCTTCTGTGGCACTGGAAGCACAGGAAGACGGAGTCACAAGTGGGGTTTTTGGGGTGAAGAGCAAACTTTACATTACATATAGGAGGGCAGTTACCCATTGTTTTTGTCCTAAGGTGCTGTGTGAACAGTATTGTGCTGGGTGGCACTGAGATTGTGATGCTGTAAACAGTGAAGGGCTGCAAAGGAGGACAGGCGAATGTTCCCTTCTGACCATGTAGTATCTCCTGTTCCATGACCTTCTCAGCCTTACAGGGAGCAGAGGAAGGCCCTGCCAGCCGGCATGTGGCCTGCATGTGCTGGCAGGCATCAGGGATGCTGCAGGTCCAGTTCAGTTTGATGCTGGTGCTGGAAACCACCAGGGTCCCAGGGACAACCTGGAAGACCTCTATGAAGGAAGCATGCAGGAGAGTCACTTTCTCCCTATCCCCTCCCTACCTGCACTAGATCTCTTTTTGTCCCACTTTTGTTGTCATTTCCCCAGGGCTGTGTGGCCAGTGCCATCCTGCCTTCTCCCACACAGTACTTGGGCAACGACTGCACATTTCTTGTGCCCTGGACCGCTCTAAGAGCACAGTGCTGCAGTGATTCAGGCCTGGGGATGGGAATGGCAAAAAAGGATTGGCAAGTTTGTGATCGCTCTGCTCTCAACACTAGGGGGCTAGCAGCTGATCTGGTAACTGCTAGGAGGACAGACACAACCCTGGGCTGCATTAGCAGCTCTTTTCTCTGCAGCGCACACCCACGGCATTCCCTGACCACCCAGAACCCACTGCATTGAGGCTGCACACTGCATCTGGCACCATTTCCCTTGCTGGGGTGAGCAGACTGAGAATGGCAGCTTCACTCACCCACACAGATCATGTTCCTTTCTACAGGCTGCCAGCGTCCTCTGCCGTTCTTCTCATGCCAGATGCTCTGTGAAGCTGTGGAGCCTTGTCTAGGGTTTTGTTTCATGCAGGAAACCTCTGTGTGGGACAACCAGTACCCTACAGGGCATGTCAAAATCACTGTCTCGTTGAGATCATAGGACTCCTTGTCTGGGACAAAGAGAATCCTGGGGTCCCACTGGGGCTTCTGACATTTCCCTGCAGCAACCAGATGGAAAAGCATTAGCAGAACAGAGGCTGTCTGTGCAGGACAGGGCAGGGGAGAGGAAGGATGTTCCCTGCTCTGGTACACAGTGGTGAACGATGGAGCTCTCAAGCATGACATGGATCAGCCTTCCTACACCACAGCCCTTCAGCAGCACCTCCCACTTCCCCAACACACAGAGAGCCTCAAACCTCTCGTGCTAACACAGCCTGCCTTCCCCTGGGCAGGAAGGACAGTACGGGGCTCCCAGGACAGCTTCTGTTGCCTCCCTTACCCACACATTTCACACTGGACTGAATATGGGTCCAGGCATCGCTGCTGTCCCTTCCCAGCCATAATTCCCTGTTTAAAAGTTTCCCATGGTTGATGGACTGCTTTCCTCTTGAACATCTGACGTGGGTGTAGGATGGCTGTAAACCTTCAGGGCAGCGCAGCTTCACTTCTTCATTCTTCCTGTACTTCTCCTGGTCTGGTGCCAGATGGAGTCTTGTGTCCCACTGGGGCCTTTGACACGTTTCTGGCAAAGGTGAAAGGGGTTTCAGTTAGGGTGGGAGGTGGTGAGGTGGGGCAGCGAGCTGTCCATGGGCACGATAGCCCAGAAATTGGAGGAAGCAGGGACAAGTCCCTTCAGTGCTTCCAGTGACAGCCGTATCCACCAGCAAGAGACAAGGGCAGAGCCGTGCTGCTGCTCAGGCTCCTGGCACTGTAACCCTGCTCAGCTGTTCCAGAGGGAGAGACAGTATCCATGTGTGCCTACGTAATGGGGCCAGCAGAAATGCAGGAGACCTCCATCATGCTCACCTTCCCTCACTCACAAAGGTCCTCACTCACCCACACATCTCATGTATCCCACTGCCAATGGCCATAAGCCTGTGCTGTTCTTCATAAACCAGATGCTCTGAGGAGCTGGGAGGCCTTGGTGTGGTCTTGGCTTCACACAAGTGATCTCCATGGCAGAAGGCCAGTACCCATTAGGGCATGTCAGCATCAAACTTGTATTGACATCGTAGAATTCCTGGTCTGGGACAAAGTGAATCCTGGGACCCAACTTTGGCTTCATGCATTTCTCTGCACCAAAAACATGGGGAGATATTAACAGAAGAGAGGCTGCTCAAGCAGGGGACAGGGACAGTGTTCCCTGCCCTGGTACACAGTGGTGAGGGATGGAGTTCCTGGTCATGATGTGGATCAGCCTTCCTACACCACAGCCCTTCAGCAGCATCTCCCACTTCCCCAGCACATCCAGAATCTGGATCCTCACGCTCATGCAGCCTGCCTTCCCTGGGGCAGGAAGGGCAGCACAGAGCTGGTGTAAACTGGAGTCTTTATCCCACTGGGATTTGGGGCACTCTCCTTTTGGGGACAAAGTGTGACAGTCCTACTCCAGGCAAGGGGCTTGTCTGGTAACAGAGGACAAGGTGGAGAGCTTTGTCCACCTCTTCTCTGAACCCATGAAAGCACTGTTCCGTGACACTGGCAGAGTGGAGGCAGATGTTAGCACACTAGGAACCGACTTATGACATGTCTGCAGCTCCAAGGACATCACCCCGGCAGGGCCACAGGGTGTTTGGAGACCATTTGTTTGATCAGAGATGCCCTAGAAAACAGGCAAGAGACAAGGGTCTGGTTGGAGCCTGTGAATCAGGAGCAGGAGACAAGTCAAAAAGGGTGACACTGTGGTGATCACTGTCCCCTCCCAGACATTTCCAGGTTGTCTGAGTCCCAAAAGATGAGCAGAACTGGTGTGCTGCACAGGAAAGTTGAGGTCGAGATAACTGGGCTTATTTAGCTTGCAGGAGAGGAAACCTAGAGCAGGATAAGCAGCAAACAAGAGGAAGCAGCACCCTTATACAGATTCCCATTCACCTCTGCAGACTTGCAGGCATTCTCTATCGAGTCTCACTTTCATAGAATCAAAGGTTATCCTAAGTCTGAAGGGACCAATAGGATCATCCAGTTCCAGTCAGTGACAGTGTTGTCCAAACACTCCTTGCAGCTTAGGCCTTGTCCACTGCCCTGGGGAGCCTGCTTCATGCTCACAGTCCTCTGGTGCAGCACCTCTTCCCAACCTCCCTTCTCTTGTAGTGGGTTTCATACCATCATTGCACTCTTGTGTCCTGCAAAGCACTGCAAAGGACAGTGGTCACCACCCTCTTCTTTGGAGCCACATATGCTGCCCAGATAGGAAGCTTTGTCTTTCTGCCCATCGCTAAAGTCGGCACTTCCTTCCAAACACCAGAGATGGGCAACATGACTCACGACCCACAGGACAACTTGGCAAGCCACTTCTGCTCCCATTTCTCTGCAGAGATAATGGCTCACACCTCAGGGTCCCCAAGCCCTGCTGCAACAAGCAGCTACTCCAGGGCATCACAAAAGTCAGAGCACACCATCTCCACACAAGGAGCCAAACAGGGACCTCGGAGCTGTCCCCACCCTTCCTGCTGTGCCAAGGCATTCCCAGCACGCTGAGGCTTGCTGTCCTCCATCTCCTAATGCAGATTCAATCTGACACAACCCAATGATGCCTGAGTGCCTTGGGACTGGTGGACACCATCTTCAGCTGTCTCCAACATGTTGCCATCAGTCAAAAGAGGGAAAGATGCAGAGCCAGCTTGCAGGGAGAGGAGCAGCAAAAGATTCTTTTGAAGAGAGAGGAGAAACCAGTGCTTACCTTCTTCCCTTTCTCCTTCCTCAATTTTCCCTGAAACTGCTCCTGCTCCTGAAGACTCTCTCTGTTTCCCCAGCTGAGGGAGGAGGACCAGCAAGAAGGCCAGCACCTGCCCCCATATGGCCATGCTGTTGCCACAGCATATGCCCCACTCAGCACTGCTGGGGAAAGGTGTCTGCACTGGAGGGAGAGGTGCAAACACAGAAATGAAACAACAACCAGGGAAAATCACACGTGGAGTGAGGAGCTTCCTCTTTGGGCAGTCAGCACCCACAGAGCTGCTCCATGCCCACGCACACTGAGACACCTCCAAAGACTCCTTAGAGCCACTCCACTGTCTCAGGGAGAGCATGAGGGGGAAAACACTGCCTGGGGTGGGGATGGAGGAAAAAAGGGAGAAACTGCAGGCAGGAGGTACTGCAGCATCCAGACAGGTTCTTGGCTGCAGCTGGTGGGGGGGGAGGAGGAAGGAGCTGCAGTGGCCAGCAGGATGGACCCACACCACCTCTCACCTAATCCACATCTCTATCCGCAACCTCATCCCCTGTCTTCATCCTCAATCCCATTCCCACTCCCCTGCACTCCTTGTGGGGACGTGAAGGGGTTGAGAAGCAGAAGGGAAGTTGACACTGGGAAAAGAAGGGGTGGGGAAAAGCAATTTAAACTTTTCCTTGATAACATCTTTTTCTCACTCTCCATATCTATTTGTGCAGACAATAGGTTAATTTTCCCAGAATTTTCCCAGTTTTGCCTGGAGCACTGTTCAGTCAGTGTCTTTATAGAATCATAGAAACATTCAGGTTAGATAAGACCTGTAAGATCATGAAGTCCAACAGCCGCCTAACACTACCAAATCCTCCACCATGCCATGTCCCTAAGTACCACATCCACCCACCTCTTAAATACTCCCAGAGATGGCAACTTCCCTGGGCAGCATTTTCTATAACCTGACCACGAAAAAGCTCTTCCTGACCCCTAACATAAACCTCCATCTCCTCCTCCTGAGATGCATGAGACAGTACCTGGGAAGCGCCTGGCTGCAGTCTGAGGTCAGCCCACCACTCTCATCTTAAACCAGGCCTTCACTACTGTTTGTTAGAGCTAACAAGATACTAAGGGTGAAAATATGTTCACTTTTCCCCCCTGTCTAAGTCAGTAGGATGAACTGTGTACTACTTTTCATTGCCTTCACTAAGTCCTGCTGCCACAACCCTGTTGTTGAGCCCTAACTGTGGACCTTCCAGATCTGCTGAGCTCTTGCACCCACCATATGCAGCCTTCTCCATCAAACATTCCCTGCTACCCTGCCCTGTCCACATTTCCTCCATGGTTTATAGGATGTGAGGCACCTCAAAATGGAGTGCATACAATAGTGGGGTAAGAGAATCTTTCTGAAGCTGGGTGGAGAAGATTGTTCTTGGCTATTTCAAGCAGAGCCTTTGTGTATGTTAGAAAATTTATCTTTTTTTGCTTGTTTGTTTGGTTTTTTGTTTGTTTTAATTTGTTTTCTCGATGTATAACAGACAATAGAAAAAAATGCTGAAATGCTGCACCAAAGGCCACAGCACTCAATCGCATGCCTGGCTCCTACACAGCATAGCATTGCAGCTGCTGGTTCAACAGATGATGCCTTATTTCACCAGGATCCCCAGCGCAGAATCCAAATCAGGAAGGTTTCCAAGAGACAGTCAAGTCAGCAGATCACGAATCCTTGCTCAGTATGGCACGACTTAACGGAGTTTCGTCTCCATCAGAACACCCACTGGGGCTCCACAAGCATGTGACATCTGGGCTGTTTGTGCTCTACATACAGTGTTTTAGTCCTTAGAGCAGGACTGCCTCATAAAGACATCTCAACACACTGTAGATGCTTTCTAATATTGATTTCCTGTGTAGCATTCAGGAAAGCTACCCAGCCACACAATCTCCCCTCAAGAGGACTGAGGCCTCAAGGCTGCAGGTTTGGCCATCATAAGTATGATTGATGAGCTGCTTCCTGACGGTTCCATCAGCAATCAATCATCAGTGAATTCAGATCACAGTCAGATCTTTGGGCTGCAAAGAGGGAAACCCAAACCACCTGCAATTTACAAGCAGTCTTACTTCTGACAGGGAAGAACACTGAGGGCATGATGTGATACCGTGTGACCTGGACTCCTGGCTTGGAGTCCAGATGTTCTGCTGATGGTCAGAGACTGAAAGTGCCAGCAGAATCCAAAGAGGTCTCCATTATCCAACCCACCAACCACCCTGCAGTGTCACCAGCAGAACAAAAGCACTATGTTAGCCTGTGCTGCAGTGGAGCTAACAACAGGGGCAGACATTACTTCTTTCAAGTGTACGGAGCTGTGAGCATAGGAGCTCACCAAGCTGATGACAGACCCCTGATATCCCAGCCTGCTGCAGGGCGATGGCAGAAGGAAGATGCCCCAATAGCACAGGAGCACAGCAGGATCCCTGGAGCACAGACTGCATTAGGGTGTTTTGCAGCCTGGGCAGGGACTCCCTCTTGTGGCATTGGCCACCCAAGTCTGTCACCACTGCCCTCGAATGCTGCCCCACTCCCTTTGCTGCAGACTGCCATCCACTCCCACATAGCCATGCACTTGCTGAATACTCAGAAAGGTATTTTCAGTGCACCAAAATGGACATAAGCAGCATGCAGCTGGGAGCAGGGTGGAGTGAGGCCAAAGGGACATAGGCTGCTGCGTTTTGGTTTGGAGAAGATATGTTCACAAGTGGGATTTGCAGCTCAGACCTCCAGGCAGCTTCACATCTGGTCCAGCCCTTCCTGCCGCCTTCCCCAGGGCTGCCTCAGCACGTACCGCCCTGCTTCTTGGACAGGGAACCTGGCTAAGCCCAGGAAGTGGGAACTGTGGGATTTCAAGTGATGTTTCAGCTTCCTCCCAAAGCCTGCTTTCTGACGGCACCATTTTCAGGGCACCTCTGCTCCAAGACCAGTACTTCTTACTTCTTTCTGTCCCTCATTTTTGCACCTATCTGCCCTCTGGCAGTGGTAGCATATTGTGTCTGGAGTCTTGCTGCTGTATCAGAGCAGCTCTCTACCTCCTACACATATCCTTCACACCTCCTTCTTTGCACAAGACTCTACAATGTTCCTCCTGTAACGCTCCACCCAGACCCACATGCTGGCCCCACGCATCACAGCTCTCCTCCACATGCAGCTGACGGTATGTGTGAGTATGGTGGAGTGGTGAATCTCTCCTTCCATATGCAGCAGGTCTGAAATAAAGGGGTTGGCATTTCCCCCTTTCAGCTCTCAGCCTGCACAGAGTCCAGAGGAAAACAAATCCTGAGAAACTGCCTATGCCACCCAGGGTAGCTGGGAACAGAGAAGTGCCCAAAATATCCTGAGCCCGGAAGGAAACAGATGAATAGGGAAGAAAAAGCCAAGCAGCTGTTTTTCCAGTGAGCTGGAGCCAGTGGCCTGGCAGAGGGGGAAGGTGGCACAGCTCACAGTGGGAGCAGGGCTTCTTCAGGATGCACAGTGCTTTGTCTTGCATGGCCCTGCTCCAGCTATGTTTTGGAGGGAATGGTGTAGGAATGGAATGTTGTTTCTACACTAAATATTGAAAAGAGGGTATTGATCTGAAGAAGTAGAATACCATTTATTTGTATTTTGTAACTTGTCTTTAGAAATAGCTGATGTGAAAAAGTAGAAGTACCATACATTTTAATACCATATTTTAGAAATACAGTTGCTGAATTACGTGATTAATTCTTGCTTGCAAAACTGCAATAGTTTCTAAATGTTCCAAATAGTATGGGTATAGTCCCTCATTTTGTGAACTAGAAAACATGTTGTAAGGCTGTTCTGTCTGGATAAGAAGCCAGGGCCTCTACACAACGCCAGATTGTCTCACTCTCTGGGTTGTTTGGGATGCAACTGGAAGGCATCAAAGATACTCCTCTCTATCCTCCTTCCAAGCTTATCTCTATGCAAGGACAAACAGATGTCCAGAAATGACGGCCAAGTGTTGAGTGGGCAAATGTTACAAGTTAAATAATTAGCGATATATGCTTAGCTAGCAAAAATTTATGTTTATCCAGTATCCATATGTTTAGTTGAGCATTGGGAAGACTGTGAATCAGAAGCATTCAGCCAATGAAGAACCAGGGGAGAAAGAGATAAACATCAAGTAATAGGGCATACAGTGGTGACCTCACCTTGCTGCCAGCAGGACCCTGAGCTGTCCAGGATTCTGTACAGGGGCTGCATCCTCAGCTTTCCCCTTCTTCCACGTCAACAACTGGGGCTGATGGCTTCCCACAGCTTTCAGGATGTATCAGACCTTTGGCCATAGTGCTGTGACTTTCTTTCCCACAGAGGCTGAGAGGGTGGAAAAGGAGAGAGGACACTGTGTCCTGGCAGGTTGGTGATAGCAGTGGGTATGGCACGGTGCCCAGCGAGCAGCTGCACTTTGTTGTATAAATACGTGCACGAAGCCACATATGCTTCCAGCTTGCAATCAATCCAGCGGGAAGAACCTGAGAAGATCTCAGACATTTGCAAGGGGAAAGAATGGGGGTGCTGCCTTGCCTCTGGCCATGAGGGTGATCATGTCTCTGGAAGGAATTAGGAGGTATCAGTCACCCCCTGGGGAGCTCGAAGAGGTACTATCAGCAGAGGTCTTTCATGAAGGCTCAGGGTACCCACACAGGTGCTCCAGAATGTCCCACAGACCAGGACATGCTGTGAACCATCAGGTGTGACCTGCACCCCAGATGCTGGATGGTGGTGACACGCTTGGCTCACCACCACGTCCTCCTGCCTGTTACTCCAGGAGACCAGTTCATCCAGCGGTGGAGCAATCAGGACCAAGGCTCAGTAGGAAACAGTGACTATCCAGCTGTGGCGCAGGTGGATGGAAAGTAGGCCACTGTCATCTAGTTTATTACTGTGCTGTGGTGGAAGGGATGTGCTGCCTGGAAATGGGGCTTGAGTGTGCAGGTGCAGCAGGATTCAAGCCCAGCTCTGCACTGGAGCCACCAGTTCCAGGCGGCGCTGCTCCCATTGCCCTTCTCTTAGTGCTGTGTTTTGCTGCTGCTGCTGGCCTGGGCACTGTCCTCGTACACAGGGACTTCCTCCTGTTTCCATGTAGTCTGAATCAGCCCATGGCAAATGGTGGGTTCATGCTCCCTTCCTGCCCCTGGAGCAGTCAATTCCAGGCATACTGGACACCCCTCCAAGGACAAGCAAACTGTGTCCTGCACTCTGCTGCCAGAAGGATTGATAAAAACATATTAGCAGTTCAGTTGCAGCGTACCACTTGGCTGCTTTGGACTCCACTTGATATTGGAGTTCTCTCATGTCTGGCACAGCAGCACTTCGCAGTGCTGTGACTTCATTCAGGCCATAACCGTCCACTCTTAGCTTTCACTCTCCTTTGGACTTTCTCACCAACTGCATGGGACTATGAAGGGTGCAAGTCTTTCTGGTTACTCTTTGGTTCTCCAGTTGGCAAATCAGTGAATGAATAGGAATTAGGGAGTCCTGGTTGGTGTGATATTGCCACCAGGGTTTCGCTGGAGCAGCGAATGGCACCTGCTGTTCTTCTACTCTTAGCAGCTCCACAACAGAAGGGTCCTCTGTGAGACCAGGCAAGGTAAACAGCTGTCCTCCATCTCCAAAGCAGCCATACCAAAAGCCCCCCAATATCCTTTGGTGTCCATGAAGTACACTCTGCTGAGGTGGTCTATAGCAGAGATGCACGGACCCTCACGGCCAGTCACAAAAGGATGCTTTCACCACTCCTTCCCAGTTAGGCTCACTTTGGCTTCTGGCACTTGGGATCCCCCTGTCCCTCCAGAAAGACAGACGGGTTCTGCCCCTTAGTAATCTGATAATATTAGAGAACATTGCACACTAGTGTCCACCACAGCCTTATCCTGCTGTGGTTGCGACGTGCCAGGCCATTGAATCCACACAGTCTGATGAACCTGATCATCCCTTCCCTCCACCTGCCTGGAGGCAGGGCCCCTCTACGTCTATTATTTCTTTGTCACTCAATTCCTGTGAATGCAAAATGAAAGGCTGGTTCTTTAACTCAGAAATAGGATCAGACCATCTTCTCTGTCTGGGAGACTGTGCTGAAAGCTGAAGCAACCATGTTTCTGGAAGAACCTCCTTTCTCGACTGTTTTCCCTTGCAACTCATGTACCTGTGACTGTAGGGTTGTGGTGGGTTTTCATCTCACTTCCTTATATCCTCTCCATCACCACCAAAGTAAAACCACAGGGTGGCACACAGTGTGTACCAACCATATCCTCTCAAAAATGCTCAAAAATGCTTATTTCTGGTAGCTGAGAGGCTGGTCTGTGCAGGTGAGGAGGAAGTTATATTCCCTTTGAGTTGCTGGACCTCTCAGTACTGTTCTTAAACATCTGAAATGCACTCTGAAAGAGTGGTGATGTACAGGCTGCCTAGGGAGGTGGGGGAGTCACTGCTCCTGGCAGTGTCCAGGAACTGTGGAGATGTGGCACTGAGGGACATGGGTTAGTGGGCATGGTGGGGTTGGGTTGAGGGTGGACTAGATGACCTTAATGTTCTTTTCCAACCTTAGCAATTCTAGGAGTCTGTGATTGAGTACAAGCACCAAATTAAATGACTGATACAACAAGAGCACACACAGTATACAAACTGTCCAAACTGTAAAAAAAGCCCAGACCAGCCCTCAGAGATTATAAACAATGTGGATAGAGTTAAGAAAAACAACCTTGAAAGCAAATAAAACCACATTATGAACAAGATCAGCATTGTGACCAGCAGCTCTTGAGCTACTACAGCAATTATATTTTAATGCATTCTGGTCAGATCTGTCATCATCTCAGCCTTCTGGGTCTCACAGTGGGTGCCACAGGGAGTGTTGTGGTTTAACCCAGCAGCAGTAAGCACCACACACCCTTCAGCAAGTGGTGAGATAATGCATTGTGTATCACTTCTTTTATAAATATATATATTTACATGAACCTAGATATCATTACTGTGGTTTGTCTCTTCCTTTTCTCTTAGTAAATAGTTTTTATTTTGTGTCTTTTCTGGACAAGATCTCAGAGCTCACAGAGCAATGGTTCTCCAGCCTGATGCACTGCTTGTTTCCATGTTTCCACCAGATCTGAGATAGGCAAGAAAGACAAGACAAGGCTAAGGATGTTGATTTGTTCTTGTAGTGGGCTGTGCAGGTGGGTTTGTGAAGGGGCTGTGGCAGACACTGTGCTGAGCTATGCATGGCTTTGCTGTCCTGCAGCCATGCAGACCAAAGGGTAGAGACAAACCACAGGTGGAGGCTCTTCCCCAAAGCCACCCAGCTTTCCAGCCCTGCTGCCCTGCAGCTGGCCCCTGGGCCCTCTGGCAGCTCTGATGTGGTTCTGCTCCCACTGCCTCTTGGCATCCCCACTCCTGGCTCACATCTGCAGAACCACAAGCACTTCAGGGATTCTGTGCTGTGAGGGGGAACATTGCTAACAGCCCGGTGAAGGGCAGGAGATGGAGCAAAGCTAGCACAGCCTCTTGGGATGAGCTGCCAGTAGCCCAAAGCTAGAAGGAGCTCTGTCGCCTGTAAGAAACCTAGAGAGGGAGCATGGCAGGTACTGTGAGATGGGCAGTTCAGGAGCAGAGAGGGATGCTGGAGATGGTGGTGCATCCCCTACCTGAACGGCACAAGGCAACTAGCTCCTGCTGACTGCTCCTGCTGGATCACTGTGAGGACGTAGCTGGGCTCCTGTCTCTACAGGCCACCTTGTTGTGTGTCACACACAAGTGGTGTGGGCATGACCATAGCTGCCACCTACTCAGCCCCGTGGCATAGCGTTGCGCTTCCTAGCAGGGGCAAGATAGGCTACACACTGAAATCAGTGCCCACCACGAAGGGACGGAGCTGGGATGCGGGTGCCGCCTCTACAAATGCCACAGTACCAATATGCAGAATCAACAGGAGGTGACAGGAGGGGGAGAGCGAACACTGCCAGGTGCCGTGCTGACACCGCTCCTAGAAAATTAACAGCACAACAAATATTTGCACGCAGCCCCGCTGATTCGGCCCTGCAGCTGGCGTGCCAGAGAACACAGCAGCGCCGCGCCTCCAACCAGCTGGGCGCAGGCTGCTGCAGCTCGCACAGTCTGCTGGGTGCGGGGCGTGCAGGGCCCTGCGCACACCGAGGGACATGCAGCACGCTGGGAAATGTAGTCCTGCTGCGTCACCTGTGCTCGTGCAGCTGGGCACGACCCGGCTGCGCACAGACGGCTGGAGCTGGCGCTTTCTCCCGTGTCCTCTGGGCTCTGTGCAGTGAGCAGGTCCCAAGTGGGTTGTCCCTGTTCTTCCTTATCAGAGCTCGAGGGCCTCGATTTGGGGTTTGCTCAGCCCAGCGAGGTAGCTGGGCTTGCTGGCACCGCGGGAGGGCTGAAGGCACCGGGGACCTTCATGGCTGTGCTGGGCGGGAGCAGAGTGGTGTGGAAGTAGAACGGCACAGCTACCAGTGCTGGTGAGAGAAGGGACCGAAAATCCTGCAGCAGCAATTTCCACAGTCAGGGCTGTCTCCAGGGCTTTCATTTATCCGTTACAGCTTAATTGAATGTATACTCAGCCACTTGTAAGCAGCAGGGGCCTGAAACAGGCTGTGGTTCTGAGCTTCTCTCTGTAAAATGCCTTACTACAAATCTCCACCTCTGCCTTGATCCTGGTGGGGCTGCTGCTCGTGTGCACTCAATGGAAGGGCTGACACAAGGTTTGCTTGGATCCCAGCTGTATTTTTAGCTGTACTTTTATCTCTCAGCAGCACAGGGGAGCTGGAAGCAGCAGGGTAGGAGCATGAAGATATCAGGATGCAATGCCCAGGATGCCCAGGAATATGTCCTGCTGCCTCTGGGTGCACAGCACCTGTCATCCCATCAAGTGGAAGCACCGGGCTGGAGTGGTGCTGCCATGGAAAGGGATAGCTGAAACCCTGAGACAGGCGCTGGCCAAAAGCACCATGCCTACAGACAACCTGCGCTGCTACTTTTCTCAGTGGGAATAGCAGTTAGTGTGGTGCATGAGGATGCAAGACGGGGAGCCCTCACTGCAGGGAGCCCCAGGAGTAAGGATGGATGGACCAGCAAGGAGCAGGATGGAGGAGGAAAGTGGGGGGACGCGGAAAGAGAGGAAAGAGAAGCGGGCTCGCTGTCACCAAGAGGCTGCACTTCCCACAGTTACAGAGACACCATCTGGGCAGGGAGTGGCAGATACACAGCGCGCATCTGAGCTGGGACAGCCGTGTGCAGATCCGGGAGCCTCGGCGGGGCCCATCCGCACCGCGCTGTTCGTAGGGGGCCCAGCACCCGCGACTCCACGTGGCGAGGGGCCGGACAGACGGCGACATCGGACCCCACACGTCGAAACCCCGCACCGCGGGAGGGGTCTCTGTGCCCGGCGGCGGCGGCGGCTGCCAAGGAGTTAAGGGCTGTCCCCGCCGAGGCTCCGCCCCGCCGGTGCCAGCGCTCGGGGCGGCGGAGGCGCAGCTCCGGGCCGGGCGGGGGTCGGGGCTGCGGACTCCGCTGGGCCATGAGCACTGCGCTCCCCCCCGCACCGCCGCTGCTCGTCGCGGAACCGAGCCGGGTCGGGCGGGGCGGAGCGGCCCGGCCGTGACCCCGCGGGGATGTGAATGGCGCGGGGGTTGCTCGGCGGGGCCGACATGGAGCGGGAGAAGCTGCCGCGGAGGCCTGGCTCGGCGCTGCGAGGGGAGCGGCCCGAAGAGAGCGAGACGGGAGAGGCGGCGGGGCCGTGGCCGGGCTGCGGGAGGATGCGGCCCTCCTCGTACCGCGCGCTGCGCAGCGCCGTCTCCACCCTGGCGCGCATCGACGATTTCTACTGCGAGAAGATCGGCACCGGCTTCTTCTCCGAGGTGTTCAAGGTGTGCGCGGCCGCCGAGCATCCCTTCGGGGGGGAGGGGAGGGCGGGACTGGGTGTCCGGGTACCAGCGGGGCGGGGTGGTGGGAAGCCTGGGACCCCTGAGAGCGAGGAGGTGCCCGGCGGTGGCTGCGGGAGAGCCCCGCGGCCGCGCTGCTGTTGTTCCCCGGGGGAGGGGAGCGGTGTTTACAGCCAGGCCGGGCGTGGAGCTCCGGAGCGCTGCCACCGGCGGGCGGCGTGGTGGCCGAGGGGGGTTGGGTCGGAAAGCCACGGTG
Source organism: Lagopus leucura (assembly GCF_019238085.1). Classification (NCBI taxonomy): domain Eukaryota; kingdom Metazoa; phylum Chordata; class Aves; order Galliformes; family Phasianidae; genus Lagopus; species Lagopus leucura. Next base: position 22,764 of record NW_024967527.1, read on the forward strand.
GGGGATCCCGGAGCCGGTTCGGAGGCGGGAGGTGCGGCCGCCTTCTCGTGCATCCTGAGCGGGGCGGGTGGGTGTGTGGGGTCCGTCTGAAGGGGACGGTGCTGCGGGGCTGCCTTTGTGCCACAGGTCCCCATGGATTGGGATGGGCGCAGGTTGCTGGAGTGGGGACGGTCACGCGTGGCCGTGCCCAGGTGTGCTGGTGGGGGGTCTTGGCGGTGGTGATGGCACTCACTCCCAGCCCGTCGAAGGGCTGCGTGCTGTGTTCGCTCCAGGGAGAGGTGTGTACACATGTTTTTGTGCTCAGCGTGCTCTGTATCACACTTATTATGGCTTCAGCCCTTTCTGATAACAGCTTTGCTAGATCAGAATCCCCCCACCTCTTCTGCAGCCCCCCTGAGCACTGCTCTGCAGTGTGGCCGTGGAGGCCATGCAGAGAGGACGCTCCCAAGGCCATCCCTCCCACTTGTCTGGGGCCGTGGCCTCACAGCTGGCCAGGTTCCTCCTATTGATCCTTGGCTGTGAGCACGCAGCAGCACCTGGAAGCAGAAGGAGGCATTTAATAAAGCCAGGATATTTAATAATGGATGATCCCGGATCTCTGCCAGACCATGGTTTCTCCATGCTCATCGTCTCTGCTCCCACACTATACTCACAGTGTCCGCAAAGAATTTGCGGGAGCAGAGGATGCAGGGGTGGGAGCTGGATAGAACCACAGCAGCCAGAACAGGAGGTTTCAGGTTGGGCTTTGTGCAGGTACAGAGAGTTGAGGCCAGGCATTGAGCACAGTGGGGCTTGGCAGGGTGATGGTGCCCTGATCTTGCAAGGAGGATGAAGCACAGGGTCACGTTCCACCCACCTCCCTCCACCCCACAGTGTTTTTCACAGCTGTGGGCATTTGCAGCCGCCTGCTTGGCCCTGCTTCATTCCATCCCTGGTGGGCGTGGGAATGAGGAGGGGCCCACACCTCAGTGTCCTTAACCAGGTGGCTTGGTCCCGGGGTGCTGGCGCAGCACAGCCATCTGATGGCGTTTCCCTGCCCACCTCTGGCCGAGCCATTGCGGCTGTCCCAGGGTGTTCCCAGCGGTGCCCCCATGGAGCTGGCCCTTGCTGCTCCCGGCAGCAGCTGGTTCTCAGTGTGATTCCAGAGGCCCACCTGCTTCCTCGGCCGCGCAGGCATTGCAGCGAGCCGCCTCTCCATCTCACTGATAGACAGAGCAGATTGAGCTGGCTGTGTTCGTGCCAGACATTTTCTCCAGCCCATAACCTGCTGTTGCATCTCTTCTCGCATCCGTCCGTGCAGCACCCTGCCTTCCCCTGGGGCTTTACACAAACATGCCATCCTCCAGAGTTGCTGTCTCCAGGATGCAGCTCCCCAGTGTGCACAGCCCCATAGCTATGGGGGGCAGCCCTTGCTCAGGTGCCCCCTACCCATCTCAGCTGGTTTCCCTGCTGACCTTTGAGGTTTCCTACTTATTCGAAAATGACCAATACAGCTCATGAATGATACAACTCTTATCTGGTGCCCTTCGTTGGCAGACCACATCTCGTTCCACAAAGCCAGGTGGAGCAGTGACAAGGGTGGCACCAATGGGGAAACAAACCCAGGCGGGTGAGCGTTGCTGATGCTCAGGTTCTCATTGTGAGCGGCCTGATTGAGCTTCCTGTTCCTGTGCTTCCCAGAGGAAACCTTTCTTGTAGGGTCTGCCTTTTCTGCACAGGGAGCAGCTTTTCCAGTCCTGCCCACTGTGAGACCTGTTGCACTGCTAGGATCCCCACGAGCTCAGGTGCAGCTGTAAGAGTTGCCTGTGGCATTTGCTCCTTGACCTGCACCCCTCTGCCCATCCTCATGGAGACACAGGGATGAGGGGACGAGAAAGGCACCCAGGCTTTGCTCAAGGTGTGGCACCCCCAGGTGTGGGTTCTGCCCTGCATCTCTCCAGGAGCACAGGCTGCAGGGCCGTCTGCTCACTCTGATTAGCATGCTCTTTAAATAAGACTCTAATTTCCGCTGTTAAAAGAGCTCAGGTCCCTTGTGCCCAGGCTGGGGCTGCAGCCAGCCCCGTCCCTTCCCCCAGCCCTCATGACAACAGATGGGATGGGGCCGTGGGGATGCAGTGCCGCAGGTGGGATGGGGGGGGGGGTATGGGGGGTTCTGGGAGGTGCTGGGGGGCTTAGGCAGGGGGTGAGTGCTGGCTGCCGCCTGGGGGCCAACAGGCTGCTGCCTCCCCCAGCACTCGACTGAGCTCAGCTCTAGGGAATGTTGCTGGGATTCCTGGGCACAGGGCCAGCACGTGGAGAGGCGAGAGGGGACCCGTGCTGCCAGGGGAGGCTCTGCTGCCCGCTGCCTTCTTCTGCCGATGTCAGGGGGAGGATAGAAACCCCCGCAAAACAAACATGCGAGTCACATGGTGTTGTGGCTTGCTATGCTTGAGAGCCACCACTGCTTCCTGAGGACATCCAGCTTGCTGGAATGGTGCCACAGCCTGGCCAAGGTGGGGAGGGGGCACTGGGAGAAGATTGTGCTGCTTGGAGACTGACTGTGGTCCTAGCAGGAAATTTCACAGCAGGGTCTTCCTTTCTTCCCCCTCCCCCAGGATCTTCCAGGATTGTGGCATTAACACCATACAGTGCACTCAGACCTGACTCAGCCTATCACCGTGTCAGGAGGTTAATGACCAAAGAACTGGGCCATGGGCACATCCTGGCTACATGATCCCATCCAGCACCCACTAGAAGATTGTTCAGTGATGCTGGCTTGGATCTGATCATTCCCATGGTGGGCAGCCGTGCCATGGCACATGTTACTGCTACCAGGCATTTGCATAGCACCCATGGGGCTGAGCCAGCTGCTGGCGCCTGAGAACAGCCAGTGCCACGCCAGGACTGACCCATCCAGTCCCACCAGCCCTGTGATGTGATGTGTGGGAGGGCAGCGCTGCCGGCTCAGCTTGGCGCTCAACAGTTGTGGGACTGCAGATGGAATGGGGACAGGCTCCTTCTGGGCACAGGCACCAGATCTGGTACTCAGTGAGGATTTTGGGGCACACTGTCCTCCCTTGTGCAAAGGGTGGAGGTCTCCGCAGGCTGGCAAGGAGGTGATGCGATGTAACCAGAGTGGGGTGGCAGCTGCTGCTGAATTATTCAGAGCCCCTCCATGAGCCAGGCTGTGCTGCTACTTGCTCCAACCCTGCCCAAGGCTGGTTTGGCCTCAGTGCACCCAGGCAGGGATTAATAGAGAGGGGTCCTTATTAATTCCTAATTCCCCTCCAGGCCCTTCAGTGGGAGGTGCTATTTGCATGCAGGGAGCCTCAGCTGATGTGCGAGGGCCACATGTGGTTTGCCCTAGGTTTGGGGAGGGGGGGCACGTGGGGAGGGCCCAGCACAGCAGCTTCAAGCAGCATCGACTAAAAAGGAGAAGAGCAGCAAGCTGACGGAAGCGCTGAGGAATGCCCGTGCCTCCATGTGTGCTGGGGTGCAGCTGGGGCTGAGCGAGTGCCCCCCCAGGCAGCTGCTGTGGATCCTGTCCTTCCTCCTGTGACAGCTTAGGGGACCCTTTGTGCCATCTTCTTGACACTGGGACAGGGGACCCTATGCTTGTGCCTTCACCCCACACATGCTGGGGACCATGGTGGGCCAGGGGTGTCCATGTTTGGCCACTTTCCTGGTTGCTGTTGCTGGCAGGGCGCCAGCCCACAGCTCATGTGACAGCCTTGGGCTGGCTAAATATACAGCATCATCCAAGTACCGTGCCCCCAGGGCTGCTTGGGAAAGCGTGTGTTCCCTCTGTCCTCAACCCCTTGCTATGGGGCCTGGCTGCATAGTCCATGCTGTGATCCATTCCTGCGCTCTTGGGACTGGGCTGTCACAGTGATTCTGGGGGTCTGGGCGTGTAGAGGGGGTGAACAGCATGTGGGGTGCTCCAGGGATCTTAGGTTGTGTGTCATGAGCATGAGGGTTCTTGGGGTGTTGCTTTGCTCAAAGAGCTCCCCGCTAACCCTGGGATGCCCCATACCTGGGGTGTGGGGACCCCCAGAGCTGAGCTCCCCCTGCACCCACTGCAGGTGCGGCACCGCCAATCCGGGCAGATCATGGTGCTGAAGATGAACAAACTGACCAGCAACCGGGGCAACATGCTGCGGGAGGTGCAGCTAATGAACCGCCTCTCACACCCTAACATCCTCAGGTTCGTCCCATTCCCTGGGACTTGGGGCTGCTGTGGGGCTGGGTGAGCTCCTGGGGCTGGATCCTCCCAGGTCATGCTCAGCTCCTCTCTTCTTGCAGGTTCATGGGGGTGTGTGTGCACCAGGGGCAGCTGCACGCACTGACGGAGGTGAGAGAGGGATGGTGGTCATGGGGCCAGGGAGAGGGTGTTAGTGACCATAAGGGCACTTGGTGTGTGGCTGGGGGAGCTATGGGAAGAGATCTGGGGACCCAGCAGCGTGGTAGGATGGAGCGGGGTGCAGCAAGGCAATGGCTCTTCCCACCAGTACATCAATGGTGGGAACCTGGAGCAGCTGCTGGACAGCCCCGTGCCCCTCTCCTGGTCCACGCGTGTCAAGCTGGCACTCGACATCGCCCGTGGCCTGCGCTACCTGCACTCCAAAGGCATCTTCCACCGTGACCTCACCTCCAAGGTATGGGGCATCCTGATGCCATGAGTTTCCCTTACACGCATCCCAGGAGTGGTGGTGTTAAGGTGGGGGCTGACAGGAGGTCCTGCTGTGCCCCCAGAACTGCCTGGTGCGCTGTGAGGCCAATGGCTACACGGCTGTGGTGGGTGACTTCGGCTTGGCAGAGAAGATCCCCACCTACAGGTCTGTCTGTCCATCCCCATCCTCCAAGCAAGAGATTCCAGCTCGCTTGGGATGGGAGCAGGAGAGCAATGGATGTTTTTGTGGGGATGGGGGTGGTGGGGTGATCCCTGGTGGGAGGACTGATGGGGGATGGATATGTTCAGGAATGTCCAGGAGGAGTGGAGAAGGGAATGGTGTTGGTGACCTGGTGGTGGGTGAGCTGGGACATGGGGTGCATGGAGGAGGGTTGGCACAGGGAGAAGGGGATCTGGGGAAGTGGGACCCTGACATGCCACTGTGTCCCCAGTGAGGGCAGCGAGAAGGAGCCACTGGCCGTGGTGGGCTCTCCCTACTGGATGGCACCTGAGGTTCTACGTGGGGAGATCTACAATGAGAAGGTGACGCTGCATGGGACCACCTGGGCATGCGAAGGGAGAGGGAGAGGGCATCCTAGGGGGGCTGGAGGGGAGGGCTTGCTACATGGCTTCAGGCTGCAGCCCCCTGCAACTCCCTGCTTTCTGCAGGCTGATGTGTTCGCCTATGGCATCATCCTGTGTGAGACCATTGCTCGTGTCCCCGCTGACCCTGACTACCTGCCTCGCACTGAGGTAACTCAATGGGATGGGAAGCAGAGGCTGGGCATGGCAAGACCAGGGCTGGTAATGTGTCACCTGAAATGTGAAAGGTGACCTTGTCCCCACTGAGGGTTGCTCCAGGGTCCCCTTTTGCTGCACCCAGCCCAGTGCTGGCACCCAGCCTCACTCTTCCTTGTCTCCCTGGAGCAGGATTTTGGCCTGGACGTCACCACTTTCCGCACCATGGTGGGAAACGACTGCCCTACAGCCTTTCTCCAGCTGGCGTTTCACTGCTGCAGCGTGAGCCCTTGCATCGTGATGCCCTCATCCTAGCTTCCCATTCCTTGCCTGGGGTGGGAGCTGCCCCAGAGGGCTGGAGGGGCACCAACCTCACCAGGGTCTCCTCCTTCCTACAGATGGAGCCCACTTCTCGTCCCTCCTTCCTGGAAATCACGCAGTGCCTGGAGGGTGTCCTGCAGCACCAGCTGGGCACTGAGGGTGCCAGGACCACCCTCTTCTGCACTGGGGACAGCGTGCCTGCACCCAGCACAGTGTCCACATTCAATGGTATGTGAGTGTCCCAGGAGTGTGTGTTGCCCATCATTTTGGGGGAGAGGATCTGTGGGACAGCACCCCATTGCCCTCTGCCCACATAGTCCCCACATTCCACTGGTAACTCCCTCCTGTGCCCCAACCCAGGAGTGGCCATGAGGGCGGCTGGCCGCGCTGAGCAGTCCCCGCTGCGTGAGCTGGGAACACAGCACCTGCAGCCGGATCAGCACCTGTCCCGCAGCCACTCTGACGTCTTCCCCCCCAAATCATCCATCTCAGAGCCCTGCAGTGAGGCCAGGACCAAGGAGACACCAGCGCGTGTCAACCCCTTCTCCCAGCGTGAGGACCTGAAGGGGGGCAAGATCAAGCTCTTTGACATCCCCAGCAAGTCGGTCATCTCACTCACATTTGACCTGCCCCCTCCAAACCCACTGCAGCTTGCCACCCCCATCACTCCTGAGCCAGCCGTGGAGGTGCAGTGTGACTTCTCAGCACCCACCACCCCATCCCGCAAGTGCCACTCGCTGCCTGCCTCCCCCGAGCTGCCCCACCGGGGGGGCCTGGCGCTGGGCGTGAGGTCCCCCTCCCGGCCCCCTGCCCCTAAGCAGTGCCGCTGGGACAGCGGAGAGCCGAGAATCCCATCCAGCCCCACGGTGGAGGAGCGGAGAGGCTGCGCTCCCCACCACCCTGAGCCGCCACCGCAGCTCCGCACTCCTGCATCCACTAGTGGCACCTTCATCCGCACCTTGGCCTCGGGAAGCAATCCGTGGCAGCAGGAGCCACTCAATGGGCAGCTCCTCAACAGTCACCACCCTGCAGCAGTCAGCAAGCCGCTGTCCTGGGGCAGCGGGCTGGAGGATGGCTTTTCTGAGCTCAGCATCCCCTGCGCGGCAGCGGCGCTGGAGCGGACGGAGTGTGCGGCCATGCTGCCTGGGCATGGCTCCAGCATGGTGCTGGAGCAGGACGAGGTGCTGCCCTGCCCTAGCTGCTGCTTGGGGCCCTTCAGCTTCACCTCTGTTTGTCACCGGCCAGCACCCAGCCCACCCCGCTACCAGAACCTCAACTGCGAGGCCAAGAGCCTCCTCTGCCACGACCGCCTCCAGAAAGCCCAGGGGTCAGCGGAGCCTGGCCTGAAGCTGCCTGAGGCACAGTCCTAGTGGTGGGGACCCCGCTGGGAGCCTGGGGTGCCCCCCGCTCCATCACAGCTCACTCAGCACATGGAAGCCCTTACTGCCTGGGCGGCTGAAGTGCAATAACACTGCTGCTCCAGGCAGCAGGGTCAGTTCCCCGCAGGTCTGAAGCCTGTGGGACTCCCCTGTCCCCATGGGCTAGCCTTCAGTGGGCTCTCACAGCTCCTCGGACTGAGGACAAGCAGGGCTGATCAGGGGGTGTGAAGCAGTGTATGTGAGCAGTGGGGGTCCCAGCTGCCACCCTGCAAGTGTAGGACACCCACCTGGTCCCTGACACAATGAAACACCGTGGTATACAGGTGTCCGGGCAGGGGCCAGCACTGGGGGTCTTTGGGCACTGAGCCCCCAGCGAATGTGTGCTGTCCTGCCTAGCACCAGGGACTCATCCACATTGCTCACCCCAAGCTGAGGGCACCCTGCAGCCCCCAGCATCTCTTGAGTGGCCAGGGGATAAGGGAGGGACAGGAGTGGGAGCCGGCTTTCCTCCCTCCCGCACAACGCACTGGTGAATGCAGAACTGTTGTGTTTCTTTTTTTTATTATTAATAATGATAATAGCTAGTAATATATAACCAGCTTATTTAAGGTGTTCAATAAAAACTGAATGTCCCAGCAAGTTGGGCTGATGCTTGTGTCTCTTGGGGTACACATTGAGCGGGATGGGGAGCCCTGGCCTGGGGGTGACAGGGACTTGATCTGACTGTGCCCCATTGGGGCAGCTTTGGTTCAGTGTCACCGAAGTGGCCAACTCAGTTGTTAGCTTCAGAGAAATAATGGTTTGTAGTTTGGGCAGTTCCAATTTACGGTATGGTAGTTTTTTGACACGTTCAGTGGGCATGGTGGGATGGGCTGACATTTGTGTGAAATGATCTTAGTGGTCTTTTCCATCCTTAATGATTCTGTGATTCTGTGATCATTGGATTTGCATTGTGGAGTCTTTGTCTTAGCAGTAAAGAAGAAAGCAAGCAGCAGACAAGCTTTGTCTGTTTATTTGCTGCAATATGGGGTCAGCCAGCGGACAACGTGGAGCAACACGTGCACCTCTAAAATGCCTTTAACAGCCTTGTGCTCTTCAAGCAAAGAGATTTACATACCAATTAATCAACTAAATATGGAACGCGCAACCCCGTAATAGAACACAACTTCCTCTGCTCTCGCCAGGCTGAACATAAACCGGGGCTATTCTGCACGTGCGTGGCAGCTATTTAAATTCCCAATGATTTGTCTTGCAAAATGTCTGGCGCAGGACGCTGCTTTGGAAGTGCATGGTCACACAGTGCCATCCTAAAGGTCACTGCTCTACTCTAATCAGTAATAACACCCAAATGCCAACTCCGGCGGTAGCTCCATCCTTGGGCTCATGTGCTGCGTGAAAGCTGAAGCAGAGAGGATGCGGGCGCTGAAAGGGAAGGATGTGCTGAGTGGGGCTGGGACGGGGTTTTCCCCATCTTTCCCCTTTGCTGCCTTCCTTGCGCACCATGGTGTGAGCCGGCCGTGTCACTGCTCTCGTCACATGAACGGGGAGCTGGGCCCTGCTGCCTTCTCGCAGATCCAGAGGTGCAGGTCGTCTGGCCCCTCACACTGCGCCGGTTTGATGTTCCCACGGCTGATGACGGCACATGACCCGTTGGACTTCGGCTGCCAAGGTCTGCATGGGGACATAGCAGGAGCACCTGTGGGGCTGCCCCACACCGGCAGCATCTCGCCCCAGAGGTGCTCCCGGTGTGCTCGGAGTGCAAGGGCAGGCAGGGGCTCAGCAGACGGGGCTGTTCCTCCTCACTAGTTTCAGACACCACAAGAGGAAGCAGATGTGAGCCAGGCTGGTGGCACACGTGATGGGGAGGGAGCGATGATTTCCCCTCCAGGAGGACGACGGTGGTGTGTGGGAGATAGGGATGGGGCTCAACCATTTTGCTTAGACCCCACTAAAATGTGCAGGTTCCTTCGTCCCTTCTCTCCACATCCTATGGGCACAAGGTTCAGCTTTCCCGTTGCATGGGCTCTGAGCGTCTCAGCCCAGCACTCACACATTGGCTACTGAAGGGATGTAAAGTGTTTCATCAAGCCTCACCAGAGGAGGGGGGATGTGAGCACGGGGTACCTCTCATAAAGCGAGCCGTCCACCCAGAACCAGGCGTCTGTCAGCCCTTCACCGTCTGGCTCTTCCTCCAGCCAGTCATATTCGTACCAGGGGTACTTGCTCTTCTGCAGCCCGATCCAGTACGCGATGTCTGCATTCTTCAGGAAGCTCTGGAGAAGGGGCAAAAGGGCCTTTTGACACTTCCATGGGATTTAGAGGCTGCAGAGCCTTTATCTTCCCGCAGAACTCGAGCAATCCCAGCCCCACACCTGCTCCAGGAATCATAGAATCATAGAATTATAGACTCAGAGAATCATAGAATGGCCTGGGTTGAAATGGACCACAACGACCATGAAGTTTCAACCCCCCTGCTGTGTGCAGGTCACCAACCACAAGACCAGGCTGCCCAGAGCCACATCCAGCCTGGCCTTGAATGCCTGCAGGGATGGGGCATTCACAGCCTCCTTGGGCAACCTGTTCCAGTGCGCCACCACCCTCTGAGTGAAGAACTTCCTCCTAATATCCAACCTAAACCTCCTGTCTTAGTTTAAAACCATTCTTCCTTGTCTTATCACTATCCACCCTTGTAAACAGCCGTTTCTCCTCCTGTTTATACTCTCCTTTTAAATATTGTACGGCCACAACAAGGTCTCCCTGGAGCCTTCTTTTCTCCAAGCTGAACAAGCCCAGTTCTCTCAGCCTTTCTCCATACGAGAGGTGCTCCAGCCCTCTGATCATCTTAGTGCCCCTCCTCTGGACACACTCCGAGAGTTCCACATCTTTCTTGTGCTGCCCCCTTGTTGTTGCATGCCCCCAGCTTTGCAATGCCCTGGCACTCAGCTCTCACTCCCTACCGGCACAGTCCAGCGACTCCAGGATTTGGTGATCAGGAGCTGAGAGTATTGCTCCTCGCACTCTGCCCTGCTGTCATCCCACGTCTTCTTGTCCGTTGAGATGAAGAGGCACTTTCCCCGGTACAGCAGCCAGCCTGAGGGGCAGCAGTCTAGAGACAGGGGCACAGATCAGCTCAGGCACTCACTGGCGTCTGCAGAACCCCATCTCCTGCAGAGCTTCAGCCTTTCAATCATCCCATCTCCACCCCATGGCCAAAAAGCCACCATCCACACTTCAATACTACAGGCATGCTGGGGCTATGGCCATACCTATAGCCGTGCAGGAGCGCAGCAGGGTCACGGTGCTCTCACTAGCATTCAGCCTTCCCTGCACGCTGTTCAGCTCCTTCTGGGTTGCAGCCAGGGCCCCTGAGACATACGCCAGCTCGGCCTCCCACCTGCCCAGCTCCTGCTGGCTATTGTTGCCCTGTTGCCATGCTTGCTGCAGCTCCTCTCGCACTTGTGCCAGCTCCTGTCGCATCTGCTCCAGGCTCTGGTCCCGCATCCGCACCTCCTGTGAGAAGCGGCCGCGCTCGGCCACCTGCTCCAGGGATGTGTCCTGTAGCTGGCGAGTCACCTGCCAGTCTGGGGACAGGGAGGGTGAGCTGGGACATGGGGATGGGGCAGCCTGGGTGGGAGGCAAAGGGCTCGGCATGGGGCAAGCAGAGCAGTGGGCGACCGCAGAGTGGGAATGGATGGGGAGGACTGGGAAGTATGTGGACTGAGTTGGGCAGGATCTGGCAGGGTGGGCTGGAGTAGGAGCAGAGCAGGCTGGGGCAGGATCAGGGCAGGAGAGCAGGAAAGAGGAGTCTAGCGAGGAGTATGGTTGATGGCAGCCAATGGAAATACCCATGATGTGCGAGGGACAAGTTGCAGCTTGGAGCAACTGGGACAGACAAACCTACTTCCATGCTCTTGAGCATAGTCTGTGGCACCCACCCCTACCTCACCACTCTCTCGTCCCCATATCCCAATGCCACCTGTCCCCACTCACAGCAGGCCCCTAGCACCATGGCGGCCACCAGCAGCAGTAGACTGACAGCCACCAGCCCCACAGGGACACAGCGCCGGCTGGAACAGCACCCTGCAAGACACCAAGTGGCCATCCGTCACCCTCTGTCACTTCTTGGGCAGCCCCAGACAGCATGGTGGCAACGTGGTGGCACAATGTGGGCTCTTCCTCTCTCCAAGGAGAGAATGGGAAGTGCCCTGAAGCAACATGCACTGCCCACATCATGACCTCCCACATCCCCATCCCAACCAGGCACTTACCTGGACTGTGCCAGGCCCCTTCCCCTGCTGTCCCCACAGGCATCAGCTCTGGTGTGATGTTCTCGTGGGGACTCTCAGCCTCATCCATACCAAGGGCTGTAGGAGGAAGGTCGGACAGCAATGAGGTGATGATGTTGGCTATATGGGGAGATGTGAGGATCCCATGGTTCTCACCTGCTTCCAGTGGCTGGCTGGCTGTGCCACGGCCCCTTGGCCCTTTGGCAAACCTCAGGTCAGTGTAGAGCACTCCCTGGGCCATGCAGACAAGCCCTGAGTCCTGCTGTCTTCCACCCAACTCTCTGGGGTGGTCTTTGCACCCTGGCTTGGTGTACAAAAGAGAAGTGAGGCCAGCTCTTACAGAAGCAGAACTTGGCTCTGAACCACAGCAGATGGGACCAGCGAGGCACAGCCGTGGGGACCAGCACCCTGCCATTGGCCCAGCACCACCAGCACATCCCCCTCCCACACTCCGAGAGCTCACAGTCCCCTGGGCACATACATGACAGTATCGGGCAGCCCAGGGTGTGAGTACAGACACAGCAGGGCTGCACCCGAAGGCTGGGAAGGACCAAAGCAGAGCTGCGCACAGGAGTGCCAGGAATGCTCCACGGGGGACTGAAGGTGCTCGTGGTGTGCATTTTCCCTTCGTGCATCAGGGAATATGGATCTCCTCCCACCACAATGTGCAAAGACGAAGTTTCGTTAGCTCCCACCCCATCGCCATGAAGATGGAGCACATCCTGCTGGGCATGGGGTGACCCGTGCCCAGGGAGGACACAGTGATGGCTGGGGACCTGAGTGACATTTTCCAAGGACAAGTGCCACCTGTCCCACTCTCCTGCCTGCCACCATGAGAGTGGTGGGATGGGGTGCATGGAGGAGGGTCAGATTGGATATCAGGAAAAATGTATTCACAGGGGGGGTAGTGAGGTTTCCCAGAGGGGCGAAGGTCCAAGAAATGTGGAGATGTTGTACTGAAGGACATGGTCAGTGAGCACGGTGGGGATGGATTAGCATTTGGCTAGGTGATTCCTATGATTCTAAAGGGACAGCAATGGGACTACTTATTACGACCCTTCAGGACCTGGGCCAAATATCCTGCTCACATTGTTGGCAGAGAGGAGAGTGGTGTCCAGTGGTAGATGGAGAGAAATGCTGGTCGGAACAGGACAATGAGAGCCACCAGCACTACTCTTCCTGGGGAGTCCCTGGATGTCATGAGATGCGCAAATTTTATATGCAGTGTGGAAATCCCTTTTAAGGATAGAAAGAAAAATGCTTCCACTCATTACAGTTATCGGATCCTACCACAGAGCCCAGCAAGGGACCATGTCCACATGGGGCAGGATCAGCCCTGTGCAGTAAACCTTTTCTCACCCTCACTCCAACGCAAGAAGTGAGTCTCTGCCCTCACCCTGCTGCACTTCATGGCTTGGCTCAAAATGACAAGAAATCCAGGGGACCGTGACAGTTCTCCGGTGTGGGAGGGGAAGTTCTGGCATTGCAGGGCCAATGACAGGGTACAGGTCCTTGTGACTCGTTGTTTCCTCCACAGCCACACAGTGTCAGCTTTCTGCAAACACCACCTCACTTCTCCTTTGCACCCTGCAACAGGTGGCTGCAGCAGGGACAGCACAGAACAGAGCCACCAGCAGCCCCATGGCCCAGAGCGTGCTCTACGCCGACCTGAGATTCGCCAAGGGGCCAGGGGGCCACGGCACAACCAGCCAGGTGCTGGAGGCAGGTAAGAGTCATGGGGACCTCACACCTCTCCACATGGCCAGCATCATCACCCATCGCTGCCCGCCCTTCCTCCCACAGCCAGCATGGACGACACAGACAGCCCCTATGAGAACGTTGTTCCGGGATCAGCACCTGTGGGGACAGCAGGGGAAGGGACCCAGCACAGCCCAGGCAAGTGTCCGGAGGGGGACAGGGATGGGGATGGGGATGGGGACAGGGGCCCCACTGCCCCCAGCAGCGTGGGTGACTCGTGGCTGCTGGTGTGTCTTGCAGGGCACTGGTCCCGGCGGTGCTGTGTCCCTGCGGGGCTTCTGGCAGTCAGCCTGCTGCTGTTGGTGGCCCTGGTGACCCTGGGGACCTGCTGTGAGTGTGGACGGCATGGCTGGGGAGGGAGTGGTGAGGCAGGATGGGGGCCAGAAGGAGCTCAGGGCTGGGGTGGTGCAGCTTCTCACTGGGCTGCCCCATGCTGCCTGCACTGCATGTGCTGCCTGCACCTTGCAGTACTGCCTGCACTGGGAGTGCTGCCTGCATCTTCCAGTACTGCCTGCATCTTCCAGTACTGCC
>NW_024967527.1:36434-40337 GCF_019238085.1 Lagopus leucura
ACTGTCCAAATGAATTCCCTTTGCCTCCATCCCCCTTGACTCGCCTGTATTGCCCTGCCTGCCCCACTCCCGGCCATGACCCACACCCCCTACTCAGGCTGCCCCATCCCCATGCTCCAGCTCACTTTGTCCCATCCACAGACTGGCAGGTGAACCACCAGCTGCAGAACGTATCCAGGGAGCAGGCCACTGAGCGCAGCCACTTCTCACAGGAGGCACAGGTGTGGAAGCAGAGCCTGAGGCAGACACAGCAGGAGCTGGCATGGGTGCAAGAGGAGCTGCAGCAAGCATGGCAGGCGGCCCACCGCAGTCAGCAGGAGCTGGCCAGGCAGGATGTCGAGCTGGTGCGTGTCTCAGGGGCCCTGAATGCAACCCAGAAGGAGCTACAGGACGTGCAGGGGAAGCTCAGTGCCATCGAGCAAGCAGCGAGCAGCCTGCATGTCTGCCTGAATGCAGGTATGGGCACAGTGCAATGGGGAGGGGGCAGTGCCTGAGGGGTGCGGGGCCCACGTCTGCAGGCGGCCAGCAGCTGAGCTGTGCTGCTGTCTCCAGACTGCTGCCCCTCGGGCTGGCTGCTCTACCGTGGCAAGTGTCTCTTCATCTCGGCGGTGAAGAAGAGCTGGTGGGACAGCCATAGGGATTGTGTGAAGAAGTCTTCCCATCTGCTGATCCAAAATGAATGGGAGTCGTGGATGCTGCCGGTAAGTATGGGGGCTGCAGCTCCACAGCAGGATGCCCCCTATTGCCTGCTGCCACCGCCCTGGCATACGGGCTGCTGGGAACACAGGTGGTCCCAGTGCTCCTGGCCACTGAACATTGGACTTGACAGATTCTCTTCCCACAGCAGTTTTTGCAAACAGGTGGTGCCAGGTACTGGATTGGAGGAAGATACTGGCCATCAGATATTCAGAAGCTGAATAAGAAGCCACATAACATGTAAGTCAGTAATGTCCCTCTTGGCCAGCCAGGGTTAGATGTACCACACCCTGCCTGGCTCTGTCCCTGACCAAGGAAGGATGTTCTGGTGGGAACAACTCTGGCTCTTCTGCTTTGCTGAAAGGACCTGGTGGCAGACAGCAGGCTGGGAACATCACCAAATATGTCACCCTGTAACCTCTCACCTGCTTCTTCAATTCTAGGGGAGAGCTTACTTACTGTGTAGCAACAGCCCATGGGATGATAGACCAGAAAAACTGCAGAGAGGATTATGCATGGATCTGTGAGCAAGCCCCAAATATGAGCGGCGTATCAGAGAGCATCTTTTCTCTGCTTGCTGAAGAGTGACTCTGGCACTCCTCCATCGCATGACTTGGAGACAGAAGCTATGGATACAAAAGGAAGACAGCCTTCCGGTTGTGCATGGCACCGTGCTTGTGGCTTGACATGGTCTGGGGAGGTAGATGGGGAAAGAGAGTGTTTTACAACTTGCCTGTCTGTTTCTCACACTCACGCCCATCCTTGATACTTGACAATAAATTCAGGGCCTTCAGCAGTTAATTCAAACTCTTCACAACCTGACATTCTGTTTAGGGAAGGTTGGTTTGTTCCTGGCAGCTGGAGCCTCAAAGCAGAGTCTCAACATCATACAAGCCTTGAGGAGATACACTGTACCCTGCTAGAGTTGATAGGTGCCCTAACAAGGTAAAAATGCTGATTAGAAACTCAGTCAGCAGCCACGTTCTTCGTAAATAAGTTCCTGGCCATATATGGACCTGGCTTATGTAACACATGACTTTCTGGGTAACGCTTTCCTGTGGTACCTCAATACCACCAAAGACATCCTTGAAAGAACCCCATATTAACACAGAACACGAGTAGTTGGCTTTTCAACCTGTCTCTTGGGTTGGTGATTTCATTCCTGGATCTTGATGACATGCTCGCAGTGCTCTGCCCTCTGGTCATGGCTCTCAGCCATGCCATACTGAGCTCTGCTTACAACCTCTGCAAGGCAGTTAATAAATCACCTCTTACACATTTTGAAGATGGCTATGATGGCCCCATTGGTGGTGTTCCTAATCTGCCTTCACTTCACCCCAAACCACCCCCACTGACCATGTTCCTCACTGCCACATCTCCATGGTTCTTGGCTGCCCACAGAGACCGTGAATCCACCAGCTTCCTGGGCAGTCTGTGCAGGTGCATCACAATTCTTGTGGAGAAGAAATTTTTTCTTGTATCCAACCTGAATACCCCACAAATCCAATATGATATCACCATGAAAGACTGGCTATGGGACAAGGGGACATGTGTGCAGATCAAGGAGCCGGAAAATGTTGGTAAAAGTGTCCGCATGCATGTGAGAGAGGGGAATGAGGTCTATTTTTCATAAGCCTTGCTTTAAAATACAGGCAGTTCTCCAGAACATTTTCTCTGTGCTTTGCCACATGTTGGAGAGAATGCATATACAGCACTGGGATATTTCCATGGGCAGCCCAGCTGCTGTCCCCCAGGCCTGTAATATGGAGGGGCTGGCAGCAGGGTCAGTCCTTGGTCAGGAGAGGAGTGAGGCTCTCGGTCACGCTGCTCAGCTTTGGGGGCTGCTCACAGATCCATGGGTAAAGCATCCAGCATGATAAGCTCTGCATTTTCCCGGCTACTAACAGTGCACAATCTTCACTGTAATCATACCTAGGAGACAGGACACATGTCAGAGAAGCAGGGACAGCATACACCACCTGCACACAACCTCAAGTTCCTGCACTGAGGACACAGTGAAAGAAGAGTCTCCTTCCCGATAGTGGTTTTCTCTGACCAAGTCCATCCTACTACCAAGTGGACAAGCTTATGGATGGCACTGAACCATACACTAGGATATGATGCTGAATCTGAGCATCGCTACCTGGGGAGTGTGGTGCTGTGCCCTACGAGTGGGCTCTGACTATAGCTGTTTGGAGCACCACTCTAAGGAGGAGCTCATGAGTTGAAAAGACACATCAGGGGTATGGGAAATAGGGTAACCTGCACTTCCAAAGATTGGGCCAGGGACTGCTAGATATACATGCAAAACAGCTTGCAGTCTCATACACAACTAACCTCTTTGCACGGTGAAACTCTTTTCTCTTGATCCAGTACCTGGCACTGTTTGCTTGGAGAAAATTCTGTGAGGAAAGAACACGTTGAGTGCCTCCACCGTGCCTGGTAGTCAGGAGTGCTGGGACAGCCTGGGGGCATCCTGCCGTGGAGCTGCAGCCCCCGTACTTACCGGCAGCATCCACGACTCCCATTCATCTTGGATCAGCAGATGGGAAGACTTCTTCACACAATCCCTACGGCTGTCCCACCAGCTCTTCTTCACCGCCGAGATGAAGAGACACTTGCCACGGTAGAGCAGCCAGCCCGAGGGGCAGCAGTCTGGAGACAGCAGCACAGCTCAGCTGCTGGCCGCCTGCAGACGTGGGCCCCGCACCCCTCAGGCACTGCCCCCTCCCCATTGCACTGTGCCCATACCTGCATTCAGGCAGACACGCAGGCTGCTCGCTGCTTGCTCGATGGCACTGAGCTTCCCCTGCACGTCCTGTAGCTCCTTCTGGGTTGCATTCAGGGCCCCTGAGACACGCACCAGCTCGACATCCTGCCTGGCCAGCTCCTGCTGACTGCGGTGGGCCGCCTGCCATGCTTGCTGCAGCTCCTCTTGCACCCATGCCAGCTCCTGCTGTGTCTGCCTCAGGCTCTGCTTCCACACCTGTGCCTCCTGTGAGAAGTGGCCGCGCTCAGTGGCCTGCTCCCTGGATACGTTCTGCAGCTGGTGGTTCACCTGCCAGTCTGTGGATGGGACAAAGTGAGCTGGAGCATGGGGATGGGGCAGCCTGAGTAGGGGGTGTGGGTCATGGCCGGGAGTGGGGCAGGCAGGGCAATACAGGCGAGTCAAGGGGGATGGAGGCAAAGGGAATTCATTTGGACAGT
>NW_024967527.1:40347-58259 GCF_019238085.1 Lagopus leucura
GGCAGTACTGGAAGATGCAGGCAGTACTGGAAGATGCAGGCAGCACTCCCAGTGCAGGCAGTACTGCAAGGTGCAGGCAGCACATGCAGTGCAGGCAGCATGGGGCAGCCCAGTGAGAAGCTGCACCACCCCAGCCCTGAGCTCCTTCTGGCCCCCATCCTGCCTCACCACTCCCTCCCCAGCCATGCCGTCCACACTCACAGCAGGTCCCCAGGGTCACCAGGGCCACCAACAGCAGCAGGCTGACTGCCAGAAGCCCCGCAGGGACACAGCACCGCCGGGACCAGTGCCCTGCAAGACATACCAGCAGCCACGAGTCACCCATGCTGCTGGGGGCAGTGGGGCCCCTGTCCCCATCCCCATCCCCATCCCTGTCCCCCTCCGGACACTTGCCTGGGCTGTGCTGGGTCCCTTCCCCTGCTGTCCCCACAGGTGCTGATCCCGGAACAACGTTCTCATAGGGGCTGTCTGTGTCGTCCATGCTGGCTGTGGGAGGAAGGGCGGGCAGCGATGGGTGATGATGCTGGCCATGTGGAGAGGTGTGAGGTCCCCATGACTCTTACCTGCCTCCAGCACCTGGCTGGTTGTGCCGTGGCCCCCTGGCCCCTTGGCGAATCTCAGGTCGGCGTAGAGCACGCTCTGGGCCATGGGGCTGCTGGTGGCTCTGCCCCAGACAGGAACAGGCCAGCAACTTTGACTTCTACTCACTTCAGTCAGATGGTAACTTATGATCATGTGTAGGGTGGGGAAAGTTCTTGATTTACAGGAAAGCAGAAGTAATTGACTGATTTGAAAATGTGGTTTCCTTTCCAATGCTGATCCTGTGCGGAGGGCAAAAGCACTGCTCTGTTCCTGCACAGCACTCTCTGCCTTGTTCAGCATCACATCATAGAATCATAGAAAAGAGAATGGCTCAGACTGGAAGGGAGGTCAGACTGTTTTCCCTCTGGAGGGTGGGAGTGAGCAAAGCATTGTGAGTTGCTGAGTTGCCTGTGGAGTTAAACCACACCACCATTGTGCGGCACCAGGAGCCCCATAGCCTTGGCCACAGAGGGACCTTGCTTTCCCCCATGTTCTCTTCCCCATTGCATCACCAGTTCCATGTTCGGGTAGCAGCCAGCGTGGGGAGCACCCAGGAATGCCCTTGCTGAGCTGCTTGTCAGCTCCCACATGGGGAGGATGGACATAAGAGCATCTGCCCCAGTCCACACAGGACCTGTTCCACCTCCCACCAGGCATGGGGACATTTGGACCCATGCTAGCTCTGAATCCCAACCCTAAACCCCAACGCCATCCAGAGTGTGAGTGTCAAAGTTTATTAGCAACGTGCAATAAACAAAGGAGAGGGATGAACAGCTGTGAATACAGAGTCAGTGCCCTGGCTACGTGGCAGGCAGGGGTGGGTGCTGGGCACTGGCTGTCCCCATGGTCATCAGGGCCCTGCACAAGTATAGGTGGTGTTTCCCCAGAGGAAAGCAGGTGGTGAGGACTGCAGCCACTGCAGGTTGACTGCACTTTTCTCGCATACCCAGCCATGGGCTTCCCTACAGTCACCACCAGACAGCCCTGATCCCGACACTCTGCCACAGGCCAGGAAGGAGCTGGTGGAGCGTTGGATTCGGAAGAGCCTGTTTTGAGGGAGTGGGAAGAGATAGGAAGAATGAGAGGCAGGGGGCTGAGCCAGGGAGCACATCCCTGCCTGCAGGCTGGCTGTCCCCCCATTACCTCTCCAACCTCTTGCAGCACTCACCTCTTCAGCACAGTGCCATCCAGCCATTTCCATTCAAACCCAGAAAGGCTCCACTTCAGGCCCACATGGAAGACATCCATATGGGACACGTGTGTCAGGAAAGCCTGCACAGGAGGAGATAGGCATGAGTTCCTCAGGGACACCCGGCTGCAGCCACTTGGCTCTGGCACAGCATCCAGATCCCAGCTGGATTTTAGGCACTGGAAGATCACTGGGAGACACTGATGCCATCCAATGACCATGGTGAGGTTGGAGCAGCCAACCGGGTACTCACCAGTGTGCTGTTGGCTTGGATGATGGCCAGCTGTGCTCCCCTAGAGCAGCAGTCCTCCTTGCTCTGCTCCCAGCTCCTTTTGGCCGAGGAGAAGTAATAGCAGTGCCCTGCATGCCACAGCCAGCCAACTGGGCAGAACTGGCAGCTCCCTGTGTACAAACACAGCCTGTGGTGGGTGGCACTGAAGTGCCAGAAGACAGACAGGGTGCCACCAACCCTGCAGAGAGGACCGCAAACTCGCCTTTCTCCTACCTTGCAAAGCCTGTAGCCCAGAGTTGAGGTTCTCCATGCACTGGGGACCATGGCAGCAGCTCGCCTGTCGGGCTAAATCTGCAAAAGAGGAGAGAGCACAGTAGCATCTCCAATTTTTGTTGACATGCCTTCCAAGCTAGTCAACATTGCTGGAGCTGGAAACGGGTCACACAGCTGGCTTTTGGAGAAAGTGTTTCTGCCTTTTGGTTTCAGCATCTCATCCTGTCTTCACACCACCACCAGGTGACAGAGCAAGATGTCCTGGTGTCATCCCTAAGCCCACATTGTCCCATACCCTCCTGCCTTTCTCTCCAGCAAATGAAGATGGTTTACCTTCATTTTTACTTTTTGCCCCAAAGCCCACAGACCTGCAGTTCCCTCTGTCCCATGCAGGAAGACACACAGAGCAAGCAGGAGGTGCACACAGAACCGTGGTACCAACCACGACTCCAAGCCCCTGGGCAGAGAGGGGGACACAGAGGCACTCACAGTGGAAGCTCAATCCAACGAGGATGATCTGTGCCAGTAGGAGCAGCAGGGACAGGGCTCCAAGGCCGACGGCTGTCCAGTGCCAGGACATCCGCGCCGTCTGCACAGGGGCTAAAAGAGGGAATGCCATTTGGGGCTGAGTGACAACAATGGGGAATCCCCCCATCACACCCTAATATCTGGTCACTGCAGGCAGGGGCCTCCCTCATGCTCTGTCCCCAAAAGATGACAGAATGTTGACATGAAATGAAAACATGGCACAGGGAAGGCAGCAGAGCAGGTGCCTACGTGCACTGTGCCACGCAGCAGGCTGCAGCAGCGTGCAGCCCCCCGGCTCCACCAGCAGGCTGTTCGCAGTGTGGGAATGGGGCAAGAGGATCTGCAGGAGAGGAGAGCAGTAGGGAAGGGTGGGGGTGCTTCTGGCAGGAAGGATGGAGAGCAGTGTGCCCTTACCTGGTGCAGGGGGCAGGCGCAGCTCAGCATACATGACATCCCCTTCCATCCTTCCCTCTCTCTCGCTGTGCGCCCCACAGCTATGGGGGGGAGCAGCAACCCCTTTCCCCAGCCTCCCTCTGTGGCAGCCGAGTGTGACACGAAATGGAAAGTGTCACTTCCTGGTGAAGTCCCCGGAGACACCAGCTGGGTGACAGCCCCAGGGGGTGCAGGCTGGCACCGTGGGACAAAGGAACCCCGCACCCGCAGCGCCGACTGAGAGGGCTGGAGGTGTGAAATACTCTCAAGGCTGCTCTGCCTGCTCTGGGAAGCAGAGAACCCTCTCAGAACCTCTGAGAGCAGGACACGAGGCTCTCTCCCGAGGAGCAGGGTGATGGGGGCGTGTGCAGAGATGGTTTCTGCCACCTCTTTTGCATGGGGCTGCAGCTGCGTCTCAGCCCTGGAAAGCCGGGGGATGGGGTGCTCCTTCCCCTCCCCCTCATCTTGAGGGCTGCCCCGACGGGCATCCCCGCGGTGCCCTGGGGCTGAGCTATCCAGCGCGGTCGGGGCTGGATGAAGCTGCTGGGGCTACTGTTTGACGGTTAGGGTGAGGGTTAGAATTAGGGTTCTGCCAGTTCCTCCCCGGAGCCCCGATCCCTGCCGGCGCGGAGATCAGTGGGGGATGGATGCTAGAGGGACGCGCACGCCCCGCCGCGCCAGGACTACGTTTCCCAGCGGCTCCTCCAGGGGCTGCACATGCTCCTTGCTGCTCCCGGCGTCTCCCGGCAGCTCCCGGTGCAATTCCCAGTGTGGCTCCCGGTGGACCCAGGTGCGGCTCCCGGTGCGGCTCCCGCCGCCATCCTCGGTGCGTGGTCCCCGGTGGGTCCCATCCCCAGCGTGGCTCCCGGTGCAGCCCCCCGCTGACCGGGGCCTCCCCCCGCGCTATGCCCCGGGGGCGAGCCTGGACGCAGGCGGAGGTCGGCAGCCTGCTGGCGCTGGTGGGGGGCTCGGGGGAGGCCGCCCTACTGATGGCCTCCACCTCTCGGCCCAACGAGGCTCTGTGGCAGCAGATCTCCCGCGGGCTGGCGGCGGCCGGCTACAGCCGTAGCGTGGCCCAGTGCCGCTCCAAGTGGAAGGCACTTAAGCAAGCTTTCCACTCGGAGCGGGAGACGCGACGCAGAGCCGGACTCCACTCCCCCCGTCTGCCTCCGCACTACCGAGCCATGAAGAGCATCTGGAAGGCTGCCGGTCGACCGGT
This sequence comes from Lagopus leucura, assembly GCF_019238085.1. Taxonomy (NCBI): domain Eukaryota; kingdom Metazoa; phylum Chordata; class Aves; order Galliformes; family Phasianidae; genus Lagopus; species Lagopus leucura. Next base: position 44,803 of record NW_024967527.1, read on the forward strand.
TTTCCGCGAGCGGCGTCTGCTGGGTGGGTGCCGGGGCTGTGGGAAGGGTGGGTGCACAGCCAGGGTAGAGCTAGAGCTTTTTCTCTTCTTCCAGACCTGGGGAAGCTGCCTCCCAGGAGGCGCAGATCGGTCCCTGCCACCTGCTCTCCATCCTCACCAGTGCCACCAGGTACCTAGAGTGGGGCTATTGGGCTGTGGGAACCCTCAATTCCTGTTTGCTGAAGCTCCTCTCTGCAGATTCCCAGGGCATGCTGCTGTCTCCGCTGCTGTGGCATGTGAAGGATGAGCCGGAGAGCTGTAAGTACCACTCTGCCCCATCACACCGGGCTGCACGGCCACGGCTCCAGCCCATGCCCGCGCCAGCATGATGGGAAGAGGGGTCTTAGGGGTGCTCCCAGGATGGACTTGTCGGTAGGGATGTGCATGGATAGAGGTTTTGGGAACGGCCCCAGAGCATGAGGATGTGGGGCACAAGGAGTTCCCCAGCCCTGACCCAGCCTTGGGACTGGTGGCTACTCATGCAGCTGGCAGGGATGAGGTCCTGCTGCAGCCCAGGAGGCTCTTGCAGCTGTACAGCACTGCAGAATGTGCAGCCCCTGCCTTTAGCTGCAGGAAAAATGCAGAACTTCAGAGAATATAGGACTGAGGGCGAGGGCCAGAGCTGGGAGCATCTCCACCTGCATGCAGCCTGAAGGGTGCTCACAGGGATTGGCACTGAGGTGATGCAGGCTGCATGCCTGGTTTGTGTGGGCAGGTGGAAGCAGCAGTTGCTGTTCCCTGAGCCAGCAGTCATCGGGGTGAAACAGCTTCCTCCAAACAGGAGCCCCAGCCTGCTTTGTCCCCAGGCCCCCAATAACAGGGGGGAGTGAACCCCTGCACCCAGCCAACATCCGCACTGGGTAATTACATTGTCTCCCTAAATTCCCCCTGCAGTTTCAAGTGGATGTGGGATTCTCCTTCACTTCCAGTCCTAATCTGTTGCGTAGCATGGCTGTGCACCGCTGCGCGGTTGCTGCCTTCTAGCCCAGAGGTGGCTGCATTGCAGTGGTGGGTGAGTGACTCCTGCTTTTGTTTCTAGCTCATGAGACACTTTGAGGCCCCACAGGGTGATGGGGAGCTGTGGCTAGGGCACGCCGGGCTGGCCGTGCAGCAGGGCAGATCCCAGGCTGGTGCTGTTTCCAGCAGGTCCCAACAGACCCTGTGTCTCCTCTCTGCTCTCTCTCTGCAGCCTGCGGGGAGCATATCGCTGGAGCAGTGCCTGACCCCACATCTGTCCCACGTAAGGCTTCCCCTGCCCTGGTTCCCTCTCTCGACCCTGCCAGCAGACTCTGATGCAGTTCTTATTGCAGACACCACTCACTGCATCCCTCTCCTTCCCATCCTGGGTGAGTACCGTCCCCTGGCCACCGAGCTCAGGCATCCTGGAGGGAGAAACAGTCCTTGGTGACACTTTGCATCTGCTCCCTGCAGGCAGCCAGACTGTCCTGAAGCAGGAAAGTGCTGAGCAGAAGGCAGGTAAGAACTTGTGCCCTCTACTATGTGCTAAGCTGGAGCAGGGGTCTGAGCCCTGGCAGCTGGGGCTGAGCAGGGGACTCAGTGGCCACACAGTCCCACTGCGACCCCCATGCCAAACTCTGGTGCAGGTTTCCCCATTGAGACATCCCTAGGGATGGGAGAAGGGAACATCGTGCTGTCAATGCCCACTGCAGCCCCCGGCTCTCCCAGACCCTGCGAGCAGACAGCAGCCAGTGAGGATGTGTCGGACGCCAGCCTGCAAGGTAGGTCATGCCCGCAGACCCCTGTGGATGCACAGTGAGGCTGGACTGCCCCTGACCCCCTTCCCACTGCAGGCTGTGGCGTGGCCGGCCTGCTGCAGAGTGTGCAGCAGCTGCTGGTGCAGATTCTGCAGACGTCGCGACAGCAGCAGGCGCTGCTGGAGAGCCTCGCCAGCGACACCGTCTCCCACCTCCACCTCCTCTCACACAGCCTGGTGCAGGTGGGTGAGACCTTGCACCAGCTGCTGCTCCGTCCACAAGCCCCAACCGGCCATGGTGCTCCGCACATTCCCCTTTTTGGGGGCAGCCCCCCAGTGCCACTGCTCTCTGGGCTGCCTTGTGCTTCCCCAGGTCCCAAAGAGGAGTGCCGGGCATCTCCTGGCTCTGGCTGCACCCTGCCGTGAGTGTGCTTGTGGCACAAATCTTTATAACAGGAGCTCTGGGGATTTTAGATGTTTATAGAAGACACAGATTTTAGTAACATTAAAAATAGCTTTTGTATCAGCAGTGCCAATTGACCAATTATTTCCCCCCATACTCAAGGTTTCGAGTTGAGCGGAAGGGGAACTGCTCTATTTAAAGCCTCCCAGAAACTCCCCTGGGCCGATGTGCACCCATGGGTGGAACTTGGATGGTGCCACTGTCACCTCTCCAACACCTGGCTCCCAACCCAGCGGGGGCGAGCCGTGCTGGGGAAGTCCATCACCTCTAGTGGCACTCTTCCCTGCGTCACATGCAGTGGTTCCGTGACACTGCCACCCCCGATGGGGACACTCTCAAGCCCTGCTCTGTGCTCTGGTCTCTGTTTCCAACAGGCTGCAGCCACCACCCCAGGGCACAGAGGCACACAGGCTCACCCGGCACGGAGAAGGGACATCTCCCTGGCAGGAGATGACATGTGATGTGTGGGTGGTGGGAGGCTGGGGGCAGTGAGAATGCAGTGAAATGCAGTGTAGTCTAATGAACTTAAATGAAATGCAAAAAAAATCCAAAGCAATGCAATGCGGTGCAATGCAACACAATGAAACAAAGCTCAATCCTAACCCTAACCCAAATGCAATACAGTGGATTGCAATGACATGCAATGCAGTGCAATGCAGCGCTACCCTAACTGTAATCCTAACACTAAGCCTAGGGCTTAGAGGGGTGTTGTGGGGGTGCAGAAGGCTCGAGATGCAGTGGGGCTGCAGATAGGAAGTGCAGAGGATGTAGCAGGTTGCAAAGAGGCTGCAGTGTTGGGGCACGATGAGGTTGCACTGGGGTTCAGCACGGTGCAGTGAGGTCGCATTGGGTGCAGTGAGGTTGCACTGGACTGCCGTGGGATGCTGCAGTGATCCAGCGGAGCGCAGCACCGAGCAGCACTGGGCGGCAGCAGGCGAATGTCCCGGGGTGCGCAGGGCCGGAGCGACGGCTCACCAGCCAATAGGAGATCAGGAAGGAATAAAGGGGGCGTGGTCACGCCGGGGTCCGCCTCACTCGCAGAGGGGGCGGAGCCAATTCGGTGCAGCCAATCAGGCTGCTGGATGCGCGCGGGGCTGGATTTCTGAAGACGTCACAGGAGGGGGATTCCCCCAGCGAGGGAGCCCCCCCCCACCCGGCACCCTAATTGGGATACAAGGAGCGGGCCAGGAGTGTTATTTTCGTGCCCAAAGCCCCACCTCGCCTAATTCGTCCCGTACCTGCTGCACGAGATCCTGCACTGCAGACCTCACCCTGTTCGTTTGCCTGGACACCGTGGGCTGCAGGCAATGGGACGTTTTGGGAAGATGGGATGGGGTAAGAAGGGCACGGAGAGGTGAGATGGGCACCCAGAGCCAGAGTTCTGAAAGCTCAGCCCATCCTTAATCACTTTTCTTCCACAAAAGACAGGTCATGCTTACAGCTGGAAGCCACTCCACCCTGCAGCAGCGGGGAGAGCTGCCAATTGTTCCATCTACCTTTCATGCACCAACTGCAACAGCATTGCCTCTGGGCCAGGACGTGCCCCCAGCTGCTGGGGTACTGGCACGTGGCTGCCATGCTCTGGGACCTCATTCTGGTCTGCTGAGCCCTGCAGGGAGCCTGCAGTGCTGTCATCAGCTAATAAGAACAGAAATTCCCACAGGCTGGTCTGGGTTCCAGCATGGTGCTGGCAGGAGATTTGCTGACTCCTGGAGCAGCATTCTATGTGGGGCTGAAGGTTGTGGTGCTGTGCATGGTGATGCAGTGACATCTGTGTCTTCAAGTGACCCTGCTCCATGCCACATCCTTCAGCACATCCCATGGTGATGTGAGGGCAGGCACAGTGACAGCACTATGCTCAGTCCCACCATATGCTCTGAGGTGCTCTCGTCCCCTCTCCCCTTTTCTCCTGTTAGCATGTCAGTGGGGATTGGCAGAGATTGGCAGATTTTATGTACTGGAGCAGCACATGGCTCAGTGCTGGAAACCAGACTAGAAATCTCTCAATTGCATTTGTTAAGAGTTGGTTTTGCTTCAACCCAAATGCTCTCTTAAGAAATGCAATGTCTTGGGTTTTCGCCCTGAAGTTGATGAAACATCTTTATATGAAGTAAGAATAAACGGCAATATTTCCCTTGGTGCAGACACACTTAGGCTCACACAGAAAGATTCAGTGTGATTTCTCTAACACAGCTTCCGCTGAGAGTGCTGCTCATAATACCCAACAACACATTGTTTAGCACTTGCCTTTCTCAAAGGAAATCGTAGCGGTGATATTTGAGCGAAGAGGGTTTTTTATGAGAAAACTTTAATCTGCAATCCATACAGGGAACAGTGGCTTTGCACCCTATGTAAAATGTTCTCGATCTCCGCTGCCATCCTTTTTTCTTGCTCTGCAGGCTTGCTTCTTCAGGGAAATTCATCTGGGACTGCACATGGTGCAGCAGTTTGACTTCTGTTGCTGCGGGGCTGATTCCACATGAGAGCACTGCCCGCATCCCCTGCAGTGTTATCTGTGCCCACGGCAGGATTTACATCAGCTGTGGGATGCGGGTGTGATGGGTCACAGGCATAGCAGTGGGGACATGCTGCCTCCAGCTCTAGGGCTTTGTGGTGCCGAACCCCTACCCAGTCCCTATGAACTGCCCTTGTGGTATCGGCGCGTAGAGGCTGTCACCCAAGGAAACCAAGCTGAATGTCACTGAGGTTGTCTGGATACCACGTGATGGGAACACCGCTCTAAAAATGGCCTGGGATGGGGGAAGAGGGGGCTTCTTGTGGCTGCCAATGGCCCACGTTAAGTGCTGATTAGAGCTCAGTCAACAGCCAAGTTTTTTGTAAATAAGTTCCTGGCCATATATGGAACCTGGCTTGTGTAACACAAGACTTTCTGCCTGAGTAGCACCTCCCTATGGTACTTCATAACCACCAAAGACTTCCTTGCAAGAACTCCATGCTAGCACTGTGCATGCATAGTAGGAGATGCTGATACATAACAATGCCAGCTTTTTGTCAATCTCAGGTTGACAAGCTTAATTCCTGGATTTTGGTCACCACTGCCATCTTGCTGTCAGGGCACATGAGGGCAAGGAGTGAGCAGGGAGAGATGCTGCCTATGCTCACACAGCTGCTGCAGGGCTGAGTGATTCAGGCCAGGCACATTAAAGTTGCACGGTGCAGGCTGCAGCAGGCTGAGCCCCACTGGGAGGGCAGGCAGCAGGCAAAACATCCCACAGTGTGATTTAGGGCCAGGAAGGGACTATGGGGTTTCGGGGATGCTCATTTCCAAGCAGGGAATGCTGGCCCAATGGCAGGGATGGGATGCAGGATGCTGAGCAGTGACTGGACAGTGCAGTGCTGGCCACAAGGCTACTCCTTTGTGCCTTTCCTCTGTCCCCTGCTGCCCCCCCCATCAGGACAGGTATAGGAAGGATCACACTGCTCTGGATGTTGTGTCTGTCCTCATGTCGCAGGTGGGGTTCAGAGCTCCCATCCCTCCCCACCACCAGCTGTTCAGGAACCCGGTTGCCATGAGTATGTCAGATGTACCTGGTTGCTATGGGAACACTGTTGCCATGGTGATGTGGTTGCTGTGTCTGGCAGAGGCAGGAATGGAGCACTAGGAAGGCTGTTCCCACTGGAGTCACAGGAATGCCAAAAATCTGAGCAGGGAACAGGGAGAGCACAGTCTTTACCCTAACAGCATCCTCATTAGGGATGGAGGTACCTGGGAAGCAAGCAGGGGGATGGGGATATCTATCTCCTAACAGGCAGCCAGAAGGACCCAGGGGATGCACTGGGCTGTAACCGAGTGCTGGGATCCTCCCCACTGATGCCTGCCAGTCTCCGCCCCCAGGAGCATGCCTGGCTGCTTGGCCCGGCCTTGAGATGAAAAATGCAATTGCAGATTTAATTAACTGAGTGCTGAGCTGTCCTGGATTCAGAGAAGTGAATCCAAGAGGAGCTGGTGAGTGGTTCCTTGCAGCTTTCCAGGACAGCTCCTATGGATAAACCCCACTGAGACACATCTCACCACATACTTGTTGCAGCCTGTTATTGTAGGGCCTACTTAAACTCACCAAGAAGCAGTTTTTGTTTCAGCCCCACAGTGGTGGGATGGGGCACAGATGCCATGCAGGACACAGTCCTCTCTGTGAAGTTCATAGAATCTATCACAGAATCTTAGGATCATTTGTGTTGGAAGGGATATTTAAGAGACATCTGGTCTAACTGCCCTGAAATGAGCAGGGAGGTGCTCATTTGTGAGCAACTTTGTGAGGTGCTCAGAGCCTCTCCAGCGTTGAGTGCCTCCATGTTGGGGTGCAGTGTGCAGGACCCCTTGATAGGCAGATGCTTGCACTGGATGGCACAAGCACCACACTTGGCACTCTGCATGCATTGCAATGATGCAAGAGCTCAGTACTGTGTCTCTCTGGGAGATGAAGAGACGCAATTGGGTTTGGTGAAGTGAGCAACGTTTTTAATTAAAAATTAATCCCCAACCGGCCGCCTGGCTGGACCAGACAGAGCATTTTGCCTGGCAGAGACAGGGATGGAGGATGAGCTCCCGGGTGCCGGACCCCGGGGCCCTCGCACAGGCACCATGGCTCAGCACTGCTTGCTGCCCCCTGAACAGTGGGCCTGGAGCTGCCCCTGTCTGTCCTGCACCCACCAACCCCCAGCCCGCTGTGAACCAGGATCCATTCCTGGGCTGCAGCCTGGGGAAATGAAGCAATCTGCTGCAGCAGGGAGAAGGGGCAGTTGGGTCTCCCTCACTCTGCTCCATCTCACCTCCCATCCCCTCAGGGTGCCCAGGGTCAGGGTTTTGCCCCCCTTATGTAGCTGGCAGGAGCCCAGGATGCAGCCCAGCATGTGGCACAGCTTCTGCCCCACTGCCAACATGACCTAAGGCTGTACAGGGGCACATGAGGACACCCTGGCTGGCACACAGGTTTTGGGGACTTGACTGTCATTGTGTGCCCCCCAGAATACCTTTCCCCCAACTCCCCTCAGGCTGAGACAGCGTTACTGTAAGCAGATCTGGGGGCCCAGCGCATGCATTGCTCTCTCCCAGCAAGGCTCAGTGCCTGCAGCTGCCCAGGGCTGGTGGCAGTAGCAGGGATGTCACTGCTCCAGCAGTATGGGGTGGGGACAGTCACATGCAGGGCACCAAGGTGTCACCAGGGGGGCTGAAGGTAGTGGGGACAGGGGCACTCCTGAGCCAGATGGAGTGGCAAGCAATGCCTGCTGACAAGTTCAACCGGGCTGTAATTGTGACACTGGGACAGCTGTGCACCAGCCCAGAGGAGTCCTGCTGTTCCCTGTGTCAGCATCCCTGCCTGAGCCCAGTGCACTAGCATCAGCTGGTGCAAATGCTGTTGATGGAGGCCACCGCTGGATCAACGAGCCCCAGCTCCTCCTGTTCATTGACGCAGAGCTGGTACCCACAGCCCTTACGGCGGGGCAGCGGCCCCAGGCGCCCGCTGGGCTTGGCGCGGGGTGGCAGCAGGAAGCCCACACTGCCGGCGATGAGCAGGTGCCAAATACTGTGAATGTAGAAGTAGTTCTCCTCTGTCTCCACGAAGGCGTAGAGCAGCACGGCAGCCACCGCAATCAGTGCACCTGGGCACAGGTAGAACGCCCAGCGCTTCCAGGTGGGTGGGTAGCAGTGGCGGCGACGGATGGAGCGAGCCGTCTGCATGGAGACAACAGGACCTCAGGGGTGGCCATGGTCCCTTTGCCACCACACTGTGACAAGCCATGTCCCCCACCCCGTGGTGACAAGCTGGGGAGGACAGCTGATACAACAGGAAAGGGATGCAATGAGTCCTTACCCAAGCAATAGCCATGATGCCCAAGGCAAAGAGGCTGGGTCCCAGCAGGTTCCATAGCCCATGGCGGTCCATCTGTAGTGCCATGGAGAGCAGCATGGCCCCCAGAAGGTACAGCACCTGTGGGGTTGTGACAGAGATGTCAGGCTGGACCTCCACTCCAGGACCCTCCCCACCACACGCACTCTCTCCGCACTCACCTGCTTGACCACAGGCTGCAGCCGGGCCATGGCGATGACAGTGACCCAGACAGACATGAGGGAACCCAGGAAGTCACAAAACTGCAGCACGTCATAGTCCATGATGCAGAACACCACGATGCCTGGCTGGTCACAGGCATGATAAAACTGGGGCCACAGAGGGAATGGGGTGAGAGTCATTCCATATTGCCCAACTCCCTGCCCACCATCCTTTCAGTATCTCAACAAAAGCTACCCTTTCAGTATCTAAAGGGAGGCTATAAGAAAGAGGGGTACACACTCCTTAGGAGGGTCTGTTGTGATAGGACAAGGAGAAATTACTTTGAACTAACATAGGGGAGATTTAGATATGGGCTGCCCAAAGAGGTGGTAGATAACCTGTCCTTGGAGAATCTCAAGGTCATGCTCTGAGGACCTGACTGAGCTGTACATGTCCCTGTTCATTGCAGGGGAGTTGGACAAGATGACATTTCCAACTCAAACGGTCCTATGATTCTATCCCCATCCTGCACTTACAGTGGAGAAGAACATTGTGAAGATGTAGACAGCAGCTTCTAAGAGGTAGTGACTGCGCACAGCAATGGCCACGGGAGGCACAAACATAACATTGCTGAGGCAGAGCAGCAGAGTGGAGAGGAGCTGGAAACCATAGGAGAATGCCTCGGCATTGTCAGTGCAGCCCCAGCCATTCCATCCTGCAAGAGAGGGGAAGCTCCATCCAGTACCCATTGGAGAGCTGGGACAGGAGGACTGACAGAGTGCCTAGAACAGATCTTACCAGCTTTGCACTCACAGGCTGCATACAAATAATTGTTGGTACGCAGCAGCTTGCACTGCCCATAGATGCCACAGTCGTTGATGCAGGGTGAGAGGTAGGCACGCAGGTAGACCTCAGCTGTCACATTGGTGCAAGGCTCGAACCTGCCCCGTGGGGGAACAAGGGTAAATACTTGAACGTGCATGCACTGGGCATGAGCACAGCCCTCAGATGCACACAAGCCAACAGCTGCTTCCCAACTGAGAGCTTCAGAGCAGAGCTGCAGGAGCCCACAGTGCAGTGACATCCAGCTCTGCCAGGACAGGGAGGCTGGGATACCCTGCGATGCTTGGGATGCACTGAAAGTGCCAGGATGCACTGGGATGTGGTGACACATGGCAGGCATGCTGGGATCTTACCCATGCTCTGTGGCACAGAGGGAGCGCAGGCTCAGGTACCAGCTGCCAGTCTGGGGGTAAGGGATGCGCAGGCGGCTCAGGCTGGCCGTGGCGTTGACAGAGAGCAGGAAGCCTGCCAGGGACTCTGCCGGCAGGGAAAGCTACGGGTGAGCTGGGCAGGGAGCAGGCCAGGCACCCAACCACCCCAGGCCATCCCTGGCAGGGCATGGGGGTCAAAACCCATGGCCACAGCAGGGGGACAGGCACAGCCCAACCTACCTGTCTCACAGGTAACCGATGTGTTGTCACCGGATGTCAGCGGGACCTCATGGTTCAAACAGCCAAACACTGTCACATTCTCACCACACAGGGAGCTCTGGGGGCAGAGGGGAGATGGCCCTAAAGCAGCACTGGGAGTGTCCCCTGCTCAGCACAGCACTTGACAGCATCCTAATATATCACCCTGAGCACCCTGGTCATTATCTACTGTAACCCATGGTCCACCACCCAACAGCTCTTAAATCATGGGCCATGACCCAAAGGCACCCCTGCCCCAGACCCCAACACGCCCATCTCCTGGCCTGACCACCTCACCACATTGAGCCGCAGCTCCAGGTTGAGCACCCCGCCACTGTCCAGCACTGGCAGGAGGTTGATGACAAAGACGGCAGGACGGTCGGGTGGCACTGACACGTTGGGCCCAAAGAAGATGTAGAAGTGGACGGAGAAGGTGTCGAGCTCGTTGCGCAGCGTGGGGCGGATGGGCCAGCAGCGCTCAGTGGCAGGCATGGTGGAAGAGATGGGGAGCGGGCGCTTGGTGCTGTTGGGGCTGGTGGGAGGGGGGCTGTCCCCCAGCACCATCCCACCCGCGGAACCAAAGGAGTGCGGCATGTTCATGGAGGCGCTGGAGGGCAGGAAGGGCGGCCGGGCCAGGCTGGGGCGGGAGCAGTCTGGGAGCAGAGCCATCAGCCCTGGCACCATGCAGCCCCCCGGCCTCCTGTCCTTACCTCCCACCCGCCCTCCCTATCGCCCAGGTTGGCAATCCGTGCATCCTAGCACATCTCAGCATCCCAACACCTCCCGGTATCCCAGAGCATTCCAATGTCTCAGCACATGACCAGTATCCCACAGCATCCCAGCACCTCCCAGTGTCCCAGTACTTTCCTCCTAATGTCCCAACATCTCCAAACATCTCCCAGTGTCCCAGCACCTCTTAGTGCATCCCAGCATCACCAGCAAGCTGGGTGTCACTCTGTAGCCAGATCCCACAAGCAACCCTTGCCATCTCCCTTTCAACTCTGTGCCCTCTCAAGCCTCCCTGTGTCCCTCACCTGTCAGCTGCACAGTGATCTGGAAGGAGACGGTGCCCGGAGACCCAGGGTGCCTCTCTACCAGCACATAGTACCAGTGCTGCCAGAAAGGCAGGTCCAGTGCCAGCTGGCAGGGCGCACGCTCCCGGCAGTCCAGTGCTGTTGAGTTGTGCAGTGGGGGGGCCTTCGCTCGCATGCGCAGCCAGAGTGGGCAGCCCTCGACCCCGCGGCATCGCAGCACCTCCACCAGCACACGTGATGTGTAGCTGGGCACGAACACCCTGCGGGATGCTTGCATCAGTGCGGGTCAGGGGCTGGATCCCAAGGGTTCCCTTCCTTATCAGATCCTCTCACACTCACTTGTAGAGGCAGGAGCGGTTATGGGGAGCCATGCTCTGCTCAGTGATGTAACCAGGGTATAGCACGGCAATGTTCACCAGGCGCTGCACAATGAGCTGTGGCTGGAAGAGGTACTGGCACTCCTCATAGAGGCCCTGTGCCAGTAGGACAGTCAGCATGGGGACCGGCCACACCGAGCCAGTGTCCCACAGCCACAGGCCCAGCACTATGGTGATGGGGTAGGCAGTCTGCCCTGGTCTCCTCTTTCCAAAGGTGCCCAGGACCCGACCCCTGCCAATTATTCATATGCCCCCCAAGTGCCCCGTATAAGACAGCTAGCCAATCCAACTTATGTGTTCCCTCAGTCCTTCACCTTGACAGAGATCTTGCCCTCATCCTTGGGCAGATGGGCAGCCAGGAACCAGTCTCCAGGAAGAGGGCTGGTGATATTGAACACCCCTGTGGTGCGGTTGGGCAAGGTCCAGGTGAGGGTCAGCGCAAAGGAGCCAGGGACAGCCGTGTCACTGGGAAAGTGTGTGTGCAGTGGGTTAATGACGGAAGGAGCCCCCGAGCGGAAATACCTGCAGGAGAGACAGCAATTAACAGAGCCCAGGTTGGGCAGCATGGCAGGGGCAGCCCACCCTACAAGCAGGGTGTGTCTCTGCAAGCAGAGGAAGATATCAGTAAGCTAGGATCTTGGTGAAGACCTTGAGCTTCCCAGGACAGGTGTCCAAGTAAAACTGCTCATAGATGAGCTGTACAAACGAATGAAAATTGCAACAAATGAATTATGGGGAGGGAGAGTGAGTGTATGCATCTGCATGTGTACGAACATGTTTGTGCATCTACGTGCATATGTGCATGTTTGTACACATAACTGTGCATGTGTGTACCTGAATCCAGTGCCTGTGTGCCTGCGTATGCATGATCTATGCATGCATGCAAGTGCATGTCTGCATGTGTGTGTAGCCATGCGTGCACAAGCAAGAAGCAGATGGGTGCAAGTAGGCTGCGTGGCACATCCAGGCAGACAGCAGCAGAAGGCAGGATCAGGGGGAAGGAAACAAAGTGGGCAAGTTGCTTACTTACACGGTGATGCTACGATCTGGGCATTGGTCCCCAAAGGTGCCACCTTGCTCTTTGAAGGTGATGAGATTCCAAACAGCAATGACCGTGTCTTCAGGGATGTGGAAATGAAAGAGTTCGATGCTGGCAAAGGAGCGGAAGGGACTGAGCTTGCGTGGTGTGCGGGTGAAGTAGTCAGTTACGAAGAGCCCATCTGCAGAAGAGATTCAAGGGACTCTCAGTGTGAGGGGCAGGAGAAGCTGCAACTGAGCCAGGGCTGATGTCAGCTGTGCCTACCCTTGGCACAGTCTGCACTGTTCAGCACCAAGAATTATAGAGCTATGCACTTCCTGCACAGCTCCTAAGCTCTCCTGTGTTTGTGGAGGAGGAATGGTGCACATATGTGCGCACATATGCATGTGTGGGCGCTGTCTGCATGCACAGCTAAATGAAGGCGTGCACACCCACACAAGAGTGTGTGTGGCTGTGTACAGCTTTATGTTTAAGACACCTTCTGCTATTGCATGGCAGGTCTCACTGTCCAAAAGTCCAGCTGCCTGGGGATTTCAGGAGCTTTAGCAGGAGAAGGAAGACACTTCCATGGTACATTGGAAAGAAGGAAGATCTGATCTCCAGACAGGAGCAGTAACTTCACTCCACTATTGCACCGCTTCCCCACTGCCAGCCTAAGCTATCCATGCCTTGCTCACCAAGAATAAGATGTAGGTCTCTACAAGCAGCCAACAAAGGGAATGCTAGCAGAGGAGCAGATGGGAGCAGGGTTGTGGCCAGGAGGATGTATCCAGCAAGGAAGGGGACAGCTGAGAAGAAAGACTGCTTTTTACAGTGTCTGGCCAGGAATGTGCGCATGCGCATGCATGCACGTGTGTTTGTGCTGCGTGTGTGCAGCCCCAGCAGGCTGAACACTGACATGCATCTGCTCCCTTGCCTGGAACAAAGGCAGCTCCCCCTCCCTTCGTTGCCAGCCAACACAAGATGGGCATGAAATTTCCATCTGCGTGCAAGAGTACTCAATCACAATTTCCCTGCCATGAACCACCTGGCCATTCCCCTCCAAGGGGACCAAAGCTCTCTGCCACCTGGGGTCAGTGAACCGGCACTGGACCTCAAAGAGAAAGAGACAGCGAACGTGCTTCCAGAAGATGGCATGGGGGAAGGCAGAGCTTCCTGACCCCATTGTACTTTCCCGAGCCCACTCATCTGAGGCAAAATGGGGGCACTCAGGTGCACAGGGAGAGTCAGGCTGGAGCCCTTCGGCGGTGCCAGAGTGCAGGCAGGAAAGCTGGAGGATGGAACAGAATTTCCTATCTACGAAGGAAA
>NW_024967527.1:58269-111704 GCF_019238085.1 Lagopus leucura
TGCCCCAGGCCAGAGGTAGAAGAGAGGCGACCTCCCCTCCCAGCAGGGTCAGTACCACGGACAGCTCCCAATATGTCGGGCTCAGCACCACGGGCTCGGTGGGTCGGGCTCGGCACCACGGACAGCTCCCTCCAGCCGCTCCATCGAGACCCATAGAGCTCCTGCCCCACAGCTCGGCCCCCTTCCTCTCAGATCCCCATACACAACACCGCATACCCCTCCGCAGCCCCCGAATGGAGGTAGCTCCCGTGCCCGATAGCACACTCATTTCTACACGTAGCCACTCCAGTGTCCCCTCACTCACCCTCACTGCACACGCATCCCCCTGCCCACTTCACAGCCCTCTGTCCCGGTGACACACTGCATCTGCAGAGCCCCTGACCACGAGCTTGACCACTCTGGGCGTCCCTCTGCACTTACACCACTTGTGTCCCTCCAGCATGCACACCTCTGAGCCTCCCCACCTATCCCACTGCACTTGTGCCCCACATCCCACTTATCATCAAGCACTACCCCCACACACACATCTCCATATCCCATTATGCCAACAGCCCATTGCACTCAAATTGCCATTTCCCACCACACATGAATGTGCCCCATTATGCGCACACCTCGTGCTCCATTGCCTATGCACCCTAAAATCAGTTGCATGGGCATCCTACAGAATACACATCTATGTGCCCTGCTGCACGTTTGTCCTGAATCTCTCTGCACACACATCCCGCACCCCATTGCACACACTGTCCCATTGCACACGCATCTCACAGCAGGTAGATGCTGTGCCCCACTGCACACGGTCTGTGCTCCATTCTCACCCCACTGCGTGCACATCCCATTTCCCATGTCTCCTACTGCAAGCACGCACCTCCCCCCTCACGAAGCATCCCATAGCACTCAGATCCCTGACTCCTCGCACATCCCGCATCCCTCGGCCCCGCGGCACTCACCGGCGGGCGGCGGAGACAAGAAAAGGAGGAGGAGGAGCGGCACGAGCAGCAGGGGCAGGCGGAGGAGGGGTGGTGGTGGGAGCGGCCGCCCCCGCCCGCCGCCCCGCCGCCCCATGCCACCGCGCCCGCTGCCGTGGGGTGCGCGCCGCCAGCAGCCCCGCCGCGCAGGGACGACCATGACGTCATCCGCCCCGCCTCCTTACCCAGCCCCCGCGCGCCTATTGGCGGCTCTGCCTGTCGCTCACAGCCGGCTCGGCCCCGCTTTCTGCGCGCCTTGAGCGCACTATGCTGCCGGCACGCCAGGGGGCAGTGTCGCACTCCAGGCCCTGCTCTTTTCTATGCCCGACCGCTGATTATGCAGAGCGCTCCCTCCTACTTCCGGCGGCGTCGGGTCCGCGTGCTTGCCGATTCCGGTCCGGATCTGGTCCCGGGTAGCGCCGGCACTGCCGAGCCGAGAGCACGTATCGGACATCGCTGTTTTCCTCCGCATCCTCCGGTATCTCCATGGAGTTCCCGGGAGTGCTTTTCCCTTCTTACTTCGGCTGCGGCCCCCCCAAGGACGAGGGGGGCATGGCTCCAGCCGCCGGCTGGGGAGAGCGCGGGAAGGTTCTGGAGGCCGGGCCCGGAAAGCGGCAGGTGAGGGGCAATGGGGACACGGGAGTGGGCACTGAAGGTACGGGAAGGCAGAGGAGGGGGCGCAGGGGGAGGGATGGAGGGCACTGGGAGTACAGGAAGGGAGCCCTCACCTCCCCGCCGCTCTCCCTGCAGGTGCAGCCACCGTTTGTGCCTCTCCGCAGCCACGAGGGCGAGAGCTGGGCGCCGGCCGAGGCCGCGGCAGTGCCGCTGCTGCCGCCCAATATGGGTAAGGGACAGCGGGTGTGGGGGAGCCGAGAATGGGGCTGCCACCTGGTGTCAGGACAACCTTGGCAGCCGCCCTCCCCCCCGCAGGCTGCTGGGTCCCCACAGTCACCCCTCAGGATATCCTCTACCACGGTATCCTGCACAGAAAGCTGCGGACCGGGAGGTCTGGGGCTGCGCTGGACTTTGCCAAGCAGGTACAGGCTCGGGTGCTGCTGAGGAGCCAGGGCTGAGCTCCCCTGTGACATCCTTGCATGTCCCCACACTGCTGTCCTCACACAGCTGGGGCACTTCTTTGTGGATCACCCCGAGGATGCCTTCAGCTCCCTGGGGCGACTGCTGCACAAGAACTTCTACCTGGGAGACTCCAGGCTCAGGGTCAGTGCCCTTGGTGAGGCTGAGGGGGACACCAGCGTACCCTCTCCTGTCTGCTCATAGTAGCACTCCTGCTCTCTTCCCTGCAGAAACGCAGCGCCCGGGACACAACCATCCGCATGACATCCCTGGTGGAAAATATCAACCATATGGAAGCCAGGCGGTGAGTGCTGCTGGGCTGGGGAAGCTGTGGGCTCTGGCACCTGCTTGACACTGGTTGTCCCCTCACAGTGGCTGCCCTCAGCATCAATTTACCTCCCGCCTGCGCTTGTTCTCTCACCTGTGCCGGGACTGGCTCTTTGAGGTGCCTCTGGGGCTGCTGGCTGACTGTGTGCATGAAGAGCTGCTGCTACAGTGGACCAGCCTGCTCTTTGATGACAGTTCCACAGGGGGAGCACTAGCCTGGCTGCCCCCTCAGGATGCAAGCAGTCGTGTGGGACGCCTGGTGTACCCTGGCGGGATGGCCATGAACCACCTCTGTATCCTTCCCTATGATATGTGGGAGACTCTGGGGCAGCGGGGCACTGTGTGGCAGTGCCCTTAGCCAGCACTCCAGATTTCCAGGATGTGGTGCTGGAGGAGCAGCCTCGGGCACGGGGGCTACCAGTGCAGTTTGAGCTTAATGGGCGCATCCGGCAAGTAGCTGCTGCCCGGGTGGATGGGCAAGGTGAGTGAGCCCTGGGACCTGTGCACTGCATACAGAGATGGTAGGGTCCCTGCCGTTTCACCTGTCCTCTCTCCTGTCTCCTACTAGACTTTGTTGGCATTCGCTCTGACTACCACTGTGGTGTTTGGAGGATGCCAGGCAAGACAGGAGCTGCTCCCAGCCCACTGCAGGTCATCCACACTGATGTGCCCGCCTCCTGCCTCACTGTCAGGTGTCTGCTGGGGATACAGGGCTCTGGGGAGGTCCTCAGACACGGACCTTCCAATGTAATGCCATATCTCTGCCCCACAGCCCATACCTGTCTGGGGAGCTGTCAGTCTGCACCCAAAGTGGAGCCGTCTATCTGTGGAACATTGAGACAGGGTGAGTTGGAGTGCTGCATCCCCAGCGTTCAGGGTAGGAGGAGGCAAGGGTGCCCCGCAGCAAGGAAGAGCTCTGTCCCTTCCCCACAGGCTGCAGCGTCTCCGCCATGACCCCCAGACCCTGTTTTTCCGGGACCACTCACCCTGGCGCTGGAGTGACTTCACTGCTCACCCGCGGGTGCTGAGCTGTGCTGACCGCACTGGCATCCTGTGCCTGGATGCTCGGGTGAGCATGAGTACAGGGGTCAGGGTCAACTGAGGGGTGTCCTACTGTTCCCCATGGTGCCGACAGCACCCTGCTGTGCCACTGCAGGCCCCCACGAGCTGCCACTTCGACTTCTTCAAGGTGGGTGAGGAAGCCAAGTGCGAGCAGGGTGAACGCGTAGTATTGCCCATGTACCTGGGTAGGGCTCACCCCTGCCAACACCTCGTTGCCACCCAGGTGAGTCCTCAACGGCTCAAAGTCCCCAAAGCCCCAAACCAACTTGTGCAGCTGGTTTGGATGCAGGTGGGGGAGCCCTGCTGAGCCTTACCCTCTCCCAGTTTGCCGTGTACCTGCTGGACGAGCGCTTGCCGTTGGTGCCTGTGCTGAAATGGTCACACATGATGAAAGCACCCCCTCTGTTTGCTGACATTGTTCCGGGGGAGTCTGGAAGGAGCCATAAAGCGCTGCTGGGCACCTCTCATACCCAGGAGCTGCTGCTGCTGCAGTACACAGGTGAGAAACCAGGTAGGGGACACAGAAACTCCACTCATGTCCATGACCTGACCTTGCTGCTTCACTAGCCGATATTTGACATGTCGTATTGCAGGGGGCGACCAGATGGCCTGCCAGCTCGCAGGGCCACCACAGCAGCTACACAGCATTGCCAGCTGCCTACCTCACCTTCCCACACAGCTCCCACACCAGCACCACCTGCTCCAGAAGCGCCTCAGCATCCCTGCAGCTGGTGAGTGGTCATGGGGCATGTAGGTCATGCAGGGGCAGCAGCCAGCAGTTGGTGCTGTATTGGGCATGCATCAAAACGCAAATGCTACTCAAGATGAGATACAGATGGCTTAGGAGAGGACATAGGGACAAACTGGGAAAGAGGAGTGAGTCCTGCACCCACGGGGAGGTGAAGTAGGGTATGTGGTGATGATGCCCTATTTATCCCCATAGGGCTGGCTGCCGTGCAGCATGAGCAGGGTGAGCAAGAGTCCCTTCTGGTGTTCCAACTCTCCGAGGCAGGTGATGTCTTCTACCAGATGCTGAGACGTGAAGCAGCACCCTCACCTGTTCCTGACCAGGGGGACGAGGCAGAACCAGCTCCCACTCCCAACAAGGAGGATGAGGCCGCAGCATCCCCTGGCTCTCCCATTCTGTTTGGCAGTGAGGAAGAGGAACAGGAGGAGGAAGAAGAGCAGACCTTCTACTTGTCCAATCTAGAGGTGATAATCAATGATGAAGAGGAAGAGGAGGAGGAGGTAGTGACCACGCCAGCAGCCACTGAGGAACCTGAGCCTCTTGCCAGGCCCAAGCCTGCCCCAGATGTGCCCAGTGCAGCTGCAGCTCTGCGGTACCGCCGCTGGCTGCGGGCACTGCTGCAGGCATGGATGGGCTCCCCAGCATCGTCCTGCCGATCAGGGCCCCCTACCCTCAGTCAGCGGCGCCTCTTCACCCGCAAGGAGCTGTCAGAGATGGCACCAAGTGTCCTACAGCAGTACCAGCTGCAGCTGCGCCAGGCCATGTGTGAGCGGGGCCGCATCCAGCGCTGGGAGCCAGCCCCAGAACCTCCCAGCCCAGCACCCTCCTTGGAACCCAATGCCTTGAGTGCCAGGCTAACAGCAGCATGGAGAGGCGAGTGGGGGGCCGTGGGGCCAGCTGGCAGCACCCTGCAGAGGCAACAAGCACTGCGGGAACGGCGGCGGAGGCAGAAGCGCAGCCGGGCTCACCGCAGCCTCTCAGCCAGCTTCACCTCCTCCATCACCTACCAGTCTGAGCTGTCCGAGCTCAGCGAGGGGGCCACTCCCCGCACTCCCCCGTCCACCCCACGGGAGGTGGTGGTGTCCTCTCTGCCCGGCACCCCCCCACCGCCTCCCACCGAGATCCTGCTGTCCTCTCAGGAGCTGCGATCCCGCGGCATCCCCAAGGAGCGTCGGCGCACGCTGCGGGACTACCTGTCCGTGTGGGCCGAGGGCCCGCAGGATCCCCCCGAGGCCCCCAGCAGCATCACGGTGCAGCGCTGCATCCCCTCCTCGCAGAGCCAGCTCTCCAGCTCACAAAGCCAGCTCTCCTCTGCCTCGCAACCGCGTCGCAAGCGGCCCCGTATGGGCTTCTGAGCAGCAATAAACGCAGAGTGGCACTGCTCTCGTTGTCAGGATCCTTGGGAGAACCCACGCGGAACGCGTGGAGGTGACGGCGCGGGCGGGTGTACGCTCGTCGGTGTGTGGGTGAGCGGGCAGCACCGTGCTCGCCTCCTGCGGGGTGGTCGCAGCGTGTGACACTGTGCCGTGCGCGTCACGCGTGGGGGCATGGAGGAGCGTGCGGGCCCTTTAAGGCGCGGGAGTGACGGGGTGGGAGCCAATGGGAGCGCGGGGCGGGGGCGGTGCCGCTGCGGGCGATGGCGGCGGTGCTGGCGCGCGGGTTGGCGCGCGTCTGGGTGGCGGGGGCGCGCGCTGGGCAGGTGGGCGGGGGTGGGCAGGGGGCGCGGGAACCGCGGGGGCGGAGCCGAGGGCACCGCAGGGGCGCGGGGCGGCAGGGAATGGAGCAGGGGGATCCTCGGCGGTGCCCGCGCTGCCCTCCGTGCGAAGTCCACGGATGAGGGAGCGCCTCCTGCCGCGCGTCTTGTCTCACTGCGGCCTGTGCCCACGCGTGCGGCCCCGACATCGACTTCGCGCCTCCCCACGCCCAGTCCCCACCTCGCACCCCTAACGTGCCCGCGTGGCCGCAGCGCGCAGTCCCCTCCCCACGCGCGCCGTGACATCCCCGTGTGTCTCCAGCGCTGCCGCTGCGCGGCCGGCGGGCAGGACGGAGAGGTGGGCAAGGCGCAGCGGGTGGCCGCCGAGGTGGGGACGGAGCCCACCATCTTCAGCCGGATCATAGCCCGCAGCGTGCCGGCCACCATCCTGTATGAGGATGATGAGGTAGGGGTCAGCGGAGCGCGCGTCACGCCGTGGGTTGTACCCACGCGAGAGAGCTCAGCCTGTCCTCCCTCCCTCAGTGCCTGGTGTTCCGCGACGTGGCTCCGCAGGCGCCCGTCCACTTCCTAGTGATCCCCAAGCGCCCCATCCCTCGGCTGAGCCGCGTGGGTCCGCAGGATGCGCAGGTGAGAGGGTATGGCTGCCGAGGGCAGAAGTGGGGTGAGGGACGCGGGGCTGAGCCCCGGGCTCCGCTCCCACAGCTTCTGGGACACCTGATGGTGGTGGCAGCGCGCACGGCGCAGGCGGAGGGGCTGTCCGACGGCTACCGGCTGGGTGAGTCGAGTGTCCCCACCGCGTGTCCCCCCACGGTTGACACTCTCTTCCCTGATCCTTGCTCCTCTCCCCGCAGTCATCAACGACGGGAAGCACGGTGCCCAGTCGGTGTACCATTTGCACCTCCACGTGCTGGGCGGGCGGCAGATGAACTGGCCCCCCGGCTGAGGTCCCCCGCCCCCCTTAGGTTACCCCACAATAAAGTTTCTTGGGGACACGCAGTGGATTTTCTGGCTCTGTTTTGTGGTGACTCTCTCACAGATGGAAGTTGGTTTTAAGTTCTGACCCATCCTGCACTGTACACACCAGACCATGCACAAATGTGCAAAACGTTGCATTGCACAGTCCAGATCCACTGTGCATCCAACGCTGTGCAAAATGTTGCATTGCACAGCGCAGGCCATACACCACCATGCACAGCACATTGCATACATCAGCAGCAAACGTGCATCTGCTACAATGCACAACACGTTACACTGCTTACCCCAGCCTCTTCCACCCCGCACGTGCAGAACACGCGCAGCGCACTCCTCTCGGAGCAGCTGCGGGCGCGGTTCCAGTCCATCCGGACACGTGCAGGGCCGCAACGCGCAGGCGCCCGTGGGCTCCCTGCCCCGCGCCTCCCGCTTCGTCCGCCGCTAAATTTAGCGCGGGGCGGGCGCTGGCGCAGCGCGCAGCCCACCTGGCACCGCAGCCTGGGCCCGCGCCAGCAGCCCGGGGACCGCAGCCGCCGGGGATAATGTGGGGTCTGTTCAGCAGGGTGCTTCTGCTGGGGCCCGGCTGGGGGGCACCGGCGGGTCCCTGCTCTCCGCGTGCTGCTCGCAGACCCCCGAGGTTCCCGTTAGGAAGAGCTGGGCCCCTCCTGTACGGCTGGCAAGCAGCAGCAGCACAGCAGCAGGAGGTTGACGAACGCCAAAAGCACTCCTTGGGTTGGGGAGGTTCCCAAAAATGCATGGGCGCCGAGACACCGTCTTCGTGCCACGCCGTGGGGAGCGCGGCGGGCGAAGGTCCAGAGCTGTTCTCATTCCTCAGCCAAGCACTATCGCAAATGACGCAAGTTCTCCAAAGAGATCGCGGGGGGAGGGGGGCGGAGGAGCAGGGGAGATGTGTCACCGGCACGCCGTGCCCAGATGTGCTTCGGCTCCGGGCCCCTCCACAGGGCTCCAGCACGGACGGCCCCAGCGGCTGCCGCAGCCCCGCTGCCCCCGCCTGGCGCAAGGCCGAGCGCCTGGGGAGGGGCCGCCGCGCTGGGGCAGGGGGTGGGACGTGAGGTCGGCCAGGATAAACAGAGGCCCCAGAGCCGGAGCGCGGTGGCACCGCCGGCGCACACCGCAGAGCGCTGCAATAACAGCCCGGGGCCGCCGCCGCCGTCAAAGGGCCCTTCTTCTGCTCGGCGGGGCGGGAGCGGGGCCGGCGTCCTGCAGGCGCTGAGGGCGGCTCGGCCCTGCCCTGCCTGCCCCGGGCTGTCACTGTGGGGTCGAGCTCGCAGCTGGGCGCCGGGCACGAAGGCCACGCCCGGCCCCGCAGCTCGCACATGGCGCGGCCGCGCCGGCCTGGCCACGCCCCCTTTTGCCCCGGCCACGCCCCCTTTGCCCCTCTCGCTCCCTTTTGCCCCCTTTTCCTCCTGCCCCGCCCCTCGCTCATCCCCGCCAATGAAAAGCGCGCCCGCACGCGGCGCCGCCAATCAGCGCGCGGGAAGCGCGCTGGTTCACCGTCCCCATGGAGATGCGGGACGCGGCCATGCAACGCGGAGCGCGGCGGGGGCCCGAGACCCCCGAAGGGTGGGTCCGGGACACCGGGGGGGGGCGTCGGGAGCTCATTGGGGTCACGAGCCTTGGGGGTCTCCGGGGTCATTTGGGGGTTCAGAACACAGGGCACATGGGCGGTGAGAGGCTACCAGAAGGTGTGGAGCACGGATCGCACCATGGGAAGCAGACCAGCTGTTCCTTTGTCCCCACGCAGGGTGGCTCTGACCGGCCACGTCGTTCCCGTGGACCCCACAGATGGACCCGCGTGTGGGATCGGGCTGCGAGGTGAGGTGCTGCTGCCCATGGTGTCCCCGTGCTGCAGAGACATGGTGGCTGTAGCTGAGGAGCCCCAGGAGGCGATGACGACCCCGACTGAAGATGCACCTAAGGTGGTGGACACAGAAGAGGACCAACACGAGGTGCCGTTGACTCTGACCAAGGATTCCCCTAAGGTGCTGGTGTCCACAAACAAGGATCTCCCTGAGGTGCCGGCAGAGCAGCTGAGATGCAACATGCCACGGGGGACCTGCCTGATCCACAACTGGCAGGAGGAGGTAAACCCCCCCACCCCAAAACCAGCCCGGAAACCACCGCGAGCCCCTGCTCCCTATCCTGGGGATGCCCTTGAGTTTTGCAGGTGGGGAAGGAGCCTGACAGCGCCCACCCTGAGGGCTCAGCTGAACGCAGGCAGGGAGGTTCAGAGGGAGGCTGCACTGGAGCAATGGTGCATGTTCCAGAAGCATCCATTTAGGCAAAAATTAGATGGAGGACACCCAAAATACCCACTGGGTGCCCCTAGACCCCTACATCACAGGGCTGAGGTTTCCTCCAAAAGGAGCTGTGAGCATTCTGGGACAGTGACTCCATGGTGCGCCCCACACTGTGTCCCCAGAGAGCCACCAACCACCTGGACTATGTGGTACCACTGGAGTTGGGCAGCGAGGGCTTCATCTACCGGCACGGTCACCGCGGGCTGCTGGCTCCCCTGCACGCACCAGTCTCATTGCCTTGCAGCACCACCAAGGATGCCTTCCGCCCACCCCACAGAATCCCACTGCTGGCACAAGGTGCAGCCTCAAAAAAGGGGAGAGGGGTTTTGGGGCAGAGTGGGGGGACATGATGCTGAAGATGCTGGCACCCCACAGGGCAGCGAGAAGCCATGCTGGAGAGGATGCTGTACCAGAAGTACCGGTGAGCCTGTGGGACTCCAAGAGAAGCCCAGTCCTTAGGGACTGCAACATTGGGCATGAGGAGGGGTGACCTGTGCACCTCCCACTGCCCTGTAGGCAGGAGCTGATGGAGGAGATCCACCCACCTCCTGGTTCCATGGAGACACTCTCCACCACACACCAGGATTATCGGGCAGGAGGCTTCCAGCCCACACCCCCACTGACCACCCAGGTACTGCCTGCTACCCTGCATCCCAAAGAGAGGGTCTCTACACGACCTCCCAACTCACAGGGGATTTCCCCTTTTCTTCTGCAGCCCCATAACTACCACATGGAGCAGCCCCGCAGCTTCTGGCTGGAGCGAGTCCACAGCGTGCCTGTGAGTACCCACACCCTGCCCCACCACCTTGCTGTACCCACTGCTCACAAGGGTCTCTGTATCTCTCCCCTCCAGGGTGTCACCTGCATCCGCGCTGGGGACAGTCCCTTCCGTAGGAACGCCACCTTCTCCACCCCCATCACCGAGTATCTGGAGCAGCCTCTGCCCTATGAGGCAGCTACCCGCCAGCCGCAGCCCAGCATGCAATAAAGAGCAGGGGTGAGCCTTGCTGCTGGCACCCTGGTGTTCTCTGGGATGTTCCCAGAGCAGGCTGCGGGGACCCCAAATCCCAATGCAAAGGGGCATTCTGTGGGGCAGCACACCACAAAATGCGGCACATCCCCTGGGAGGTGTCCCTCCACAGTGTCCACAGTGGATGTCACATATCCCCGCCCCATCCCTATTCCCAGGTGGGTGACTTGCATCCCCATTCCCAGGTGAATGACGTGTCCCCATCCCTGTCCCCAAGAGGATGACATGCAACCCCATCCTTATACCCTTGGTGAGTGTCAAGTGTCTCCATCTCTGTCCTCAGCCCC
Source organism: Lagopus leucura (assembly GCF_019238085.1). Taxonomy (NCBI): domain Eukaryota; kingdom Metazoa; phylum Chordata; class Aves; order Galliformes; family Phasianidae; genus Lagopus; species Lagopus leucura. The sequence continues at coordinate 68,770 of NW_024967527.1, forward strand.
AGGCAGATGGTATGTGTCCTCATTCCCAGACTAGTGACACACATCCCTATCCCCATATTAATGACACGTCTCCTTCCCCATCTCTGTCCCTAGGTGGGTGATGTGTCCCCACCTCCATCCTTACCCCTGGTGGGGGATGTGTCCCCATCCCCACCTGCCCCAGGGCTGCAATTCTGGCCCCACACCCTGCCCTCCAAGGTCCACACCTCACTGGGACAAAGCAAAGCACAGGAGCTGGGAACAGCAGGACTAAGGGCAATTTGTATTTCAACAAAATAGTCTGTGCACACGCTTATATTTACACCTGGGAAGGGGATATTTACAGGGCTGGGGGGGCTATATACATAGGGAGGTGTAGAGAGGAGCAGCAAAGTCTAAGCCTGTTCCACTCCTTTCCTCTCTTTGGGAAAGGGGTGAGACAAGTGTGGGGGGAGCTGAGTACTGAAAAGAGAAGGCAAAATGCCCTGCAGGGCAGCCAGGCCCTGGGGACGGCTCAGACCCGCCGAGCCGCAGAGGTTGGGGATGGGGAGTCCGGACCCGAGAGGCTGGGGTGGTTGGGAGGCTCCTCCCACCCAGGGGCAGCAGGAGGCTTGGAGGGAGCTTTGCTGGTGCTGATGGAGGGGACAGGCGGTGCAGTGCTCACTGAGCCCCCGTGCCCCAGTACTGCTGCGGGGGGTCCTGGTGCACCCCAAGGGTGGGGGGGCTCCGCTGGGCTCAGACAGCTTTGGGATCTTTCCGCTCGCCCAGCAGCCAGTACGTCCGCATCTTCCCCTTGCCCTGGGTGGGGGGAAATGGTCAGATCCCCCAGGACCGCGGTCCCCACGGTGCCATCCCCAGCACTGCATCCTCACCTTCATCTCCACATCTCCGCGCAGCTCCAGCTCAAAGCAGCCGAACTCATCCAGGACTTCTTTGGTGGTGGAGGAGACATGGATCTTCAGGGCTGGGGTGGAAAGGGACATGGATGGGGCTAGGAATTGGATGCACCTGTGGTGCTCAAGGCAGGGTTGGGTACCGCCAGCCCCGTGGCTCACCCTGTCCATTGGACTCCATGCGAGACGCTGTGTTCACTGTATCCCCAAACAGGCAGTACCGCGGCATCTTCAGCCCCACCACTCCTGCGCAAACAGGACCTGGAGGCACCGAGATGCTCAGGGGTGGCGAAAGGGCAGAGAGCATCCCACCATCTGCAGCCTGATGGTGCAGCAGCCTCCCAGCACCCCAGGGCTCACCGGTGTGAATGCCGATGCGCAGACGCAGTTGGTCATTAGGCCGGTGCCGGATTTTGAAGGTTTTGACGGCTTCCAGCAGGGCCAGGGCCATGCGGACAATCTCATGGGCGTGCAGCTTGCCGTTGCGCACTGGCAGCCCTGACACCACCATGTAGGCATCCCCAATGGTCTCCACCTGTGGCAGTGGGGTCAGGGGGAGCGAGCACCCATTGGTACCCACCTTGGTGCCCCATACCCCTTACCTTGTACACGTCGAAGTTGTCAATAATGGCATCAAAGCAGGTGTAGAGGTCGTTCAGCAGCGTCACTACCTGCAAGCAGCACAGTGGGGATGGTGGCAGCAGGATGTCCCCAGCCCTGCGTATGGCACTGCAAAGCATGGCAAGCTCCCTGCCCACCCCAGCCCTGCTCCCACCTGCATCGGGGTGCTCTCGGCCGAAAGTGCGGTGAAGCCCACGATGTCGCTGAAGTAGATGGTGACGCTGTCGAAAGCCTCAGCTCGCACCGTCTCCCCACGCTTCAGCTGCTCCGCCACAGAGCTGCCAAGGAAAGCAGGGACAGTGGGTGCTGGGGGTCCTCTCCTCAAATCACCCCTCCTCCCCGCTCCTTTCACCAGCACCAGCACAGGGGGCAAGGAAGGACTCTTGTGCCCTCAGCCCCACATCGGCCCCCAGCCCTATGCAGCCCCCCTCACTGGGGCAGGATCTGGTAGAGGAGGTTCTCCGCCTTGCGCTTCTCCTCCAGGTAGGCTTGGGTCCGCTCCTCCACCAGCTTCTCCAAGTTGTTGGCATACTGCTCCATGCGTGACAGGAGGTTGTCCAGGATGCTGGTGCTGCCCTCCCTGCAAAGACAGGGGCAGCTGGGCCATGGGGACAGGGGGACACCCCCCTGGTGGCAGTCCCCACTCCCAGGTGGAGCTCGGGCCGCTGCACCCCACTCCCCAGCACCCACTTGTTGAATCTGCGGATGAAGATCTTAATCTGGCTGAAGTCAGGGCGCTCAGCGGGCTCCTGCGCCCAGCAGCGCTCCATCAGCACAGCCAGCTCCTCACTGTGCACCCCAGTGTCAATGGAGGGCCGGAAGAAGGGCTTCTGGCTGTTGCGTACCTTCTGCACAATCTCTGTCCAACAAGCAGGGGCCGATGGTGAGCAGATGCCCCCAAATCCACCCAGTACCTTCCCATCCTCCTCAAATCTCACCAACCTTTTGGGCTCAGGTCCATGCCCTCAACGTAGAAGGGGCCATTGCGCAGGGCAATCTCCTGCACAATGATGCCAAAACTGTAGACGTCGGCTTTCTGCATGCCCTGTGCAGGCAGATGGCCCTTCTGCAGCAGCTCTGGGGCTGTCCAAAGCTTCTCTGTAGAAACAGAGCCACAAGCAGTGAGGTAAAGCCCCAGTTCCCCTTCCACCCATGTCCCCATCCCCACAGTTAAGTGCTCACTGGCATAAAGGGCATGTGTGTCCTCGCTGTCGCAGGGTGTGCGGAAACTGGCCAGCCCATAGTCAGTGATCTTCAGCACAAAGCGGCTGTCCACCACGCAGTTGGAGGACTTGAGGCTGCCATGGTGCCCAATTATGCTGTTATGCAGGAAGGCCATTCCCTGTACCCGACACAGAGACACTGTGACACCAGCGCAGTGTCACAGCATCCCCTTCGAGCCAAATGCGCCCTTGCTCAGGTACCTTGACGATGTCATTGATGAGTGAGTAGCGAAACATCCAGTCCAGGTTGATGCTCTCATTCTCCAGAATGTCCTGGAGAGGCACAGTGGGCACCAGGACAGTGGCACCAGCACCACTTGTTGGCCACTCCATCCCCACCCTCACCTCCATCTCCACCCTTGTTGTCATCCTCGTTCCCATTCCCATTTTCATCCCCACTCCCACCCCCATGTTCCCACCCCAATACCCATCCCAACCTCATCTTCACACTCATCTCCATCTTCATTCACACCTCCATCTCCATTGTTCCGCCCCAATCCCCATTCCCCCACCCCCATCTCAATCTCTCTCCCCATTCCCTTCCCACCTCCTCCACCCTCCCATGCCCCCCCACTACCTGCAGGCTGCCCCTTGGGCAATACTCAGTGACAATGCAGATGTTGGGAGGATCGATGCAAGCCCCAATGAAGCGTGTCAGGTGGTTGAACTGGATGTCCCGCATCTGAGGATGCAAGCAGAGCTTGGTGGGGACAGGCAGCACCCAGTCGCCCCACCACCACAAGGAGCAGATGCTGCACTCCAACAGGGCACAGACCCCATCCCAGACCCCACACCTACATGTTTTAGCTCGAAGAGCACCTGCCGCGTCAACTCAATGCGCTTCTTGTTGACATGCTTGATGGCCACCACGTTACCCTGGGGACAACAGAGGGGTAAATGCCCACCAGGCAGCCTTGGGAGATGTGCTATCATCCCATAAGGGTGCAAACTGACCTTGAAGTGCCCAGTGTTGGCGAAGACCTGGTACTTGCCATGTGTGGTCATCAGTGAGCCATAGCTGGAGCCACGCTGCAGAGAGGTTGCATTAGGAAGAGGGACCCCAGGAGGGTTGGTGGCACCCATGGAGCAGGGGAGGGGCAGGACAAGGTCTGGTCTGTAGGGTCAGCATGAAATCTATAGGCTATGTGCTAGCGGGCATGGGGAGCTGTGGAGATGCAGCATTACAGGGGATGGAGGGCCACACAGGGGCTGGATGCTCCACAGGGACTCCACGTTGTGGGGGAGATGGAAAGACATGGATGAAATGTGACTCTGAAGGGGATGGAGCACTCCGTAGGAAATAGATGAAGTGTGGCTCTACAGGAGATGCAGAGCTTTGCAGGGGATGGACGAACATAGGGAGTACAACATTACTCTGCAGGAGACAGAAGGGCTGTGCAGGAGGACAGGACAGGGACAGGAGAGGGGCAGAGGGCTGATATCTCACCAGGGACAGTGTGAGCCGGCTGCCTGCTCCCTTATGGTACCGCTCTGCACTCCCAAAGTGCAGTTCATCCCAGCGGATCCTCCACAGCATGCTGGCCAGCTCCTTCTCCAGCATCAGCTTCCTGAGGGGCAGCGTGGGTCAGCCAGCCTATCCCTATTGCCCCCACCTGCTGCCCCCTAGCCCGCACCCACCTGAAGATGAGGAAACTGGAGATGCCAAACATGACAAAGGTGAGCCCAGTGCCCAAAGCCACGATGGCCAATGTGGAGAGCGGGGCTGCCATGGTTCAAGGTTCAGGTTAGGGGGGCTGCTATGGGGCTGCCCACCCCCAGGGAAGGATGGAGCGGGACAATCCATGCACCCACTTTTATCGCAGGAGGGGTCATCCACATCGAAGACGCAGGGGGGGTTGTCCAAGGGGGGAGCCCCCTTCACCCAGCGGATGGGCCGCCCCAGCCAGTGGATCTGCTTCTCTGTACCCGAGTAGTGTCCCACCACCTGCAGGGAGACAGCTGAGTCCAGCCCCTTCCCCCCAAGCTGTTTCCCAGCCCCCAGCAAGACCCCAGTGCTGCCCCCACCTCGTACTGCCCGCTCTCAGGGTCACTCATGGCCCAGAGGTTGAAGTCGGTGTCACGGTCGTTGTTGCTGTCCATGCTCACCAGTCCCGTCACCCCTATGGGACAAGCGAGGCCCAGGTGGGATGTGGAGGACAGGACCAATCCCTGCAGCCCACCTGCCCCCCCACAACCCCCTCTCCCTGCTGCTACCCTGGAACTTGCGGTCCCGCATCTTCTCGATGAGCTGCGTGGCGTTCTTCTTGGAGCCGCCCTCCCGCAGGGTCTCGTTCAGCACCATGGCGTACAGCAGCACCCCGTCGTAGAAGCACCCCGCCACCAGGTTCATCTGCAGGAGGGAGCTGAGCACTGCGTGCACCCCCTGCGAGCCCACAGCCCTGTGCCAGAGCCATGCACACCTCTACAGCCCCATAACCCCACAGCAGGGCAACGCCCACCCCTGCAGCTCCATTACTCTGCAGCAGGCACACGCACATCTTGGCAGCCCTGTAACCCTGAACCGGTGGCACGCACACCTCTGCAACCCGCAGACACGCACTGTGACCATGCATACCCCAATAAGCCCACAGTGTTGCCACACACAACCCTGCACCCCATAACGCTGTACCACACCCACACACATGCAACGCAGGGATGGCGCTATCTTGCACTGCTCCCACCAGAAGCATATGTCATCACCCTCCACCTCATCCCACCCTCTGCAACCCTATAGGGACAGTCCCCCATCGGCACGCAGCGGGACCTGCTCACCAGGGAGTAGTTGAGCTGCACTCCAAACTTCTGCTTGGCACGCAGGATGAGCTGGGTCTGGAAGTGCTGGTACTCGGGGTTCTGGGGCTCGTAGTAGGTGATCACCAGCACCGTCTGCAAGCGCATCAGCCCACGTCACACTGAGGTCCTCATCCCCACCCTCCACCCCCCCACATAGGAGGGTGCAGCTCACCTGGAAAGCCTCACGCAGCCCCGCATCCTGCCCTGAACCCTGCTGCCAGGGCTTGAAAGCATCGCGGGCGGAGTCCCCTCGCAGGCTCTCCCCAAAGACATCGACATAGAAGAAGACGTAGTCGCCATTGGTCAGGTTCTCACGCTGTGCCAGCTGCATGATGCGGCGCAGCATCTCCGGTGGCCCACACAGGTACACCACTGCCGGGATGTGGGGTGTCAGGGCACGGCTCCTACCCAGCAGAGTCACGGAGCCACCCCATAGTCCTGCCTGGCTGGACGTGCCTGTGCCACATCACCCAGTATGGGGGAAAGTGGAACTCCAGCACACGGTGTGGATGGATGCCCTATGTGCCACGCGCTGTGGAGTGTCATCACCTCAGCCTAAAGGCTTTGGAGAAGGGGAATATAGGGCTGGGAAAGGCGTCAGGGCCATGCCCCAGAGCCCGCTGGGGAATCCAGGCTGAGGAAAGGGACAAAAACATGTTTGGGTTTGTGGTCGGTCGTGCGGCAGGAATGCGCAGGTTCCCGGATTCCAGCACCTTCGGCCGGCCACGGCATTAATTGGAAACAGAGCATCTGCTGCTGCGACCCGAGAGCCAAGGGGGTGCCCGGGCCCCGTCCCACCACTCCCACCACCCCACAGCTTCATGACTGGGGCTCTGCTAATGCCGCAGGGACACCGAGATGGGCGATGTGTGGCGCTGGCAGCAGGTACCCTGCTATGGAGCCAGGCACCCCATGGGCTGCTGTGCAGAGAGCGTCCGGAACCCCCCCGAGCAGGGGCCCTCCTGCCACCGCCTCCTCCCTCCCTCCCCCCGGAAAACCAGGGCCCCCGCTCCAGCCAGCCTGGCTGGGAACCCACGATTGAGCAACGGGGGAGGAGGCGGCGGGCGCCGGAGGAATGTCACGCTCAGCCGCTGGCCCGTGCACAGCCCTAACCCCAGCACTGCTGGGACTGGGTGCACAGCGACGGGGGACCAGGGCTGGCATCTGCATCTGTGGACACTGCACTTGGTGAAAGCCACCATCTGTGGGTGCAGAACCTCTGGAGAGTTGCACATGGGGAGGGACAGGCACTGGGACACAGTGTGGCACATGGCAGCCCAAGGGACACGGAGTGTCCCTTCAGGGGGCTTCTCCATGGGGCAGAAACCACTGGGGCTTCCTAATGGGACATCCCCCCCCAACAAACACAATGTCTCCCCTGTGCCACCTCTTGCCCCATCCCTCAGTCCTTGGGGACACCACGTGGGACTGTCCCTGGCGGTGACAGCTGGTAGCAGATGGTGGCATGGCCACGCGGGGGCTCACATGGCCACAGCCCCCATTGCGGGGGGGGGACAGAGCTAGCGTGGCTCCCAAGGCCAGAGATGTGCAGAGGGGTCGGGGATGTGTGACAGGTGCCACCCAAATGGGGAAAACACACGGGGCTGGCAGCAACACCGAGCAGCAGGGGACAAACCCCAGTGCCCACCCATGTCCCCAGGCACAGGACCTGCGCTCCGCAGGCAGATGCCCTGGTAATTCCCTCGTCTGCAGCTCTAATTATATCAGCCCTGCTGTGAGCAGCAGCAGCGACGTGGGGCCCAGCACGTCGCCCTCAGGCCCAGAGAATGGACATGGCAGCACAGTGCCTAAGGGGCAGGTGCGTGCCAGCCCCTCTACTGCCATATGGGGATGCAGCCACCAACCCCTGTACCTGCATTTGGGGCAGCAAACAATGAGGATGGGGAGCGCTGGGGGGGCACAAAGAGGGACGAGGCTCTCCCCAGCCTCACCAAATCCACACTCCTAGGTGATGCCAAAGCAATGCTCACCGCAGGGCGCACAGTAACAGTGTGCCCCATGGCCCACACAGCATGGGGCAGACCTAGGGGCCCCACGTCCCTGCCTGTGCTGCCTTGAGCCAGGGGCACCGATCACATCAGGGTGATTTACAGCTCCAAGCCGGAAACGTTGGAAGCAATCGATGAGCTGAGCTTTTTCCCTGCGCGCTTCCTCACCCCAGAAAGCCATCAGCTCAGGGCTGGGGGCTCACAGCTCCCTCAGGCACAGCCCTGCCGGCCCATCTGGCTCCTCTCATCCTAGCCTCATGTCCTTCCTAATGACACAGCATCTTCAGATCCATTAAGGAGCACTGCCTCCCCGATCGATATGCCCTGCTCATCAATAATGGAGGAGCAGCTGCCCGCCCTTGCTCTCCAGCTGCCTCCGGAGCCCCTCCATTTCTTACTGCGCCCAACAGAGCCGCTCTCCTGGGGCATTCCCAGCCTCATCCCCATCCCTCTGCCATAGTCACAGCTGGGGACCAGCACCAAGGGGGGGATCCATGTGCCAGGCTGTGTCCTCCCTGAGCAGGGCACATCCATCTCACTGTGCTGGCACCAGAGCCACTGCCAGCACTGCCCATCAGTGGCCACGTCTGCACCATCACCTCCACCTCTAGGTCCAGCCTGTCCTTGGTGGCCCAAGCCACAGGGTGCCACCAAGGTGCCACCATGTCTCCTGTGCTCTGTGAGGGACTTCAGGCAGGGACTAGGGGTCCTGCAGCTCCTCGCTCTAACCTGGATACCCCGATGGCACCAAGGTGGACTCCGGGTGCTCTAGGGACAACCTTGTTCCCCCACTGCACCCGCTGCCCCATGCCCCCCAGTCTGCTGTAACCTCCCTCCCCCCCACCCGTGCCCTACATTTTGCCCACCCCACACAACGCCTCACACGGGTCCTACTGCATCCCAAACCCATCACTGTGCCCCACAGAGGTCCCTCTGTGTGCCCTTCCACTTGCTGTGCCCCACAAAAGTTCCCTGCTGCCGACTTCCAGCTGTGTTCCACACAGGTCCCACTGCGTGTCCATCCGCTTGTGGTGCCCAGTCTGGTGTCCCCATGCTTTGCTGTGACTCACAAGGGTCCCACTGTGTGCTCAGATTCTATGAACCACGGGGTCCCCAGAAGTGTGCCCAACCTCTTGTGCCAAGCATGGGACCAGCTGTACGCCCCATGAGCAGCCCCCCCTCCCTCTCCATCCCCGCACCGCACCCCACCGAGCACTATGCCACGCTCTCGGCGCGGCTTCTCGCCCCGCGCGGGGCCCACGTTCCCTCCGCGAGACCCCCGCCCATCTCATCCCGTCCCGTCAGTTCGGGCCCCGCCGCCCCTCCCCGCACCGCGCCGCCACGCACCGCGCCCGCTGGCCTTGATGAAGTGGATGGCGGTGTCGGGGCCGCCTTCGTCCGGGGAATAGATGTGGTGCCGGACGGTGAGGTTGCTGCCGTCCTGCAGCTCCTGGAAGACGCCCTCGATGGTGAAGTAGTAGGGCCGGTCGTCGGTCTTGCGGTCCACGTAGAGCAGCGCGGCGCGGGAGCTCCAGTTGAAGTGGGCGTGCAGGTGGGAGACGAAGGCGCCCAGCTTGGGGGCGGAGGGCCCGGTGCGCACCGTGGTGCGGTAGTGCTCCCGCTTCTCGCTGAAGCCCACGGCCACGGCGCCGGCGGTGATGAGCGGCAGCCGCCAGTGCGAGGCGAAGCGCCCCACCGAGGCGGCGGGGTAGACGCAGCCCGGCCCGAAGAGCACGTCGGGGTCGTGGTAGAGCTTCAGGTCTACGGCCTTCAGCGGCGCCACGTACTCGGAGCAGGCTCCCCCCAGCTCGGAGCTCATGAACTCGACGCGCACCGAAAAGGGCCGCGGCAGCAGCGGCGGTTCCCCCCGCTGCAGCGCCTCCAGCGCCAGGCTCAGCGCCGGCTCCACGCGCGGCCAGGCCCACGCGTAGCTCACGTTGCGCTCCGGCAGCACCACGGCCACCGTCAGGTTGGCGCCCGCCCCGTCGGGGTTCGCCGCCCGCCGCCCGCCGCCGCCGCCGCCCGCCGCCGCCAGCAGCGCGGCCAGCACCAGCGGCAGCCGCGGAGCCATGGGCCGCGATGGCTCCTGCGCCCGCCGCCGCCCGCGGCTCCTCCGTCCGCCGCCCCGCCGCGTGCACCTCCCCCGGGCGGGGCCGCCCCGGGACGGGCAGCTCTCCCCTCCACCCCTCGCCGCCCCGCCCCGCACCGCCCCCTGCCCTCGGCCCCTCGGCAGCGGAGGCGGGCGGTGGTCGCGCCGTCGGGGCGCGGGGGTGTGCCCGAGCCGGGAGATGGGGAGCAAGCGCGTGGGTAGAGGGTGGGGGTGTCGAGGAGAGTGCGAGTTCTCGCGTGGGGGAGTCGGGGAGGGGGCTAGGGTGATGGGGAGCTTGTGAGCTGGGGGTCCGACTGCCACGGAGGTCCGAGTTCTGGGTAGACCTCAGAGTGGAGGGAGTGGGGAGTTGGTTCCGGGTGCAGGGGGTTCTCAGCGCCTGGGGAGAGAGGAGGGTGAGTGGGTTATGATGATCGGGGTACGGGGGTGTTCAGCGTGGAGGTACTGGGGAGGGGATCTGGAGTGCTGGGGATCTCACCATAGGGAATCGATAGCGGTGCCCCGGTTCTGGGGATACCTAGACGTGTGGGTTGGGGAGGTGGTCCCGGGTGTTAATGTGCCACAAGACTTGGGGATCGGGAGGGGGTGGGCTGCTAGAGGTCCCTGTTGTGGGGGGATTGGGTGGCCGAGTTCGGGGAGGGGGGAGACGTGGTGCAGCGTGAGGAGGTGGTCACTTGGGAGAACTTGGGAGTTATTACGCAAATTCTGGGGTCCCCAGCGTAGGGCGATTAACTGCAGTATCTAAATTATCGGTGGTCTCCACCGTGGAATGGCTGGGAGGGGTGCACACGTCTTGGCGGTCCCCAGCGTGGGGGCACTGTGGAGGTGGCCCTGAGTGCCCGGCGTGGGGGTACGGGGGAGGGGATGCTCTGTTTCTGGGGGACCTCGTCAGGGGATGGTTGGGGAATGGGGAACCTCGCGTCCCCGCTGGAGAGTCCCTGTGGGCTTGCGGGGTCCCACGAGAGCTCTCGGGGGGACACGGGGCAGGGACAGTTGGGCGCGGCGTGGCAGGAGCGATGGGGGGGGATCTGGCGGGGCGCCGCTGGGGGCAGCGTGCCCGCGCACATTCCGCACATTCCCGGGCCCCCCACTCAGCGCTCCGCGCCCGCCCCACGCGTGAACGCGGCGAGAGGATGGGCGCACGCGGGGGCGTGGTGGGCTTGCGTGGGTCTGGCTGCCCACGCGGGGCCCTCGGCGAGGACATGGCTGCAGCGGGAGTCCGTGTCTCCTCCGGAGCGTGGACAGGGCTTCTCCTGCCAGTCCCTCTCCAGGTGTCCCCCGACACATCCCCCGCGCGGCCTTGGGTTACGGATATAAATACCGGCGGACGGTGAAACCCGACCGGGAGCGGCGCGCTGGGGACCGAAAGCTCTCGGTAGAGCATCAAAAAGCAGCCCCGCCGCCGTCCCTCGTGATGTCTCCGTGCCGCCAGGGGGGGCCCGGGGAGCGGCGGCCGTGCGCTGACGTCGGACACCGCGGAGACGGGGATAGGGACAGGACCGGGAGGGGAGCGGCGCGCACCGCACGTGATGCCGCCGTTCGTACACCCAAGCGCGGGCTCTGTGCGTGCCCAGAGCCTTATCCAGCCCCGTGTTCCTCGTCTTGCTTTTGGGTATTTGCAGCCACATCTCGCCTTCCCCTCACACGGAGTTTTGTCTTTTTCAGTGTCCGTGCAGGAAGGGTTTGCCCTCACCCCCAGCTGCTCCCACTGCCTGCAGCGTCCATCCTGGAGCTGTGCCAACCAACCTCCTGCCTGTGGCATCCTGTGGTCCCTAATGGCACACGTGGGTGGCGGTGGGACTGGTGGACTGCAGTGGGCCATGCGTTGAGCACCATGGGCACAGCATTGCTCCACAGAGCTCGTGCACTATCTCATTTCCCAGGTTCCCAGAAGGCAAACACAACTGCTGGATCCTTAAAGCTGCTGATTGTTTAATTGGTTAAAAATGTGTTTCCACCTCCTGGAGTGCAGCGAGGCGAGCAGGCGGTTGCAGAGCACTGCCAAGTGCCTTCACCTCTGCACCGAGAGCAGGGCCAGGAAGCTGTCAGCCCCAGGAGGTGGCTGTAAAGTGTGTCAGGCAGCAGGTCAGGACAGCCGAGCTGGGTGGAGGAGCTGCATGGGACATCAACATAGTGGGGATGTGGGACACTGGGGTACAGGAGGCTGGAGCTGAGGCACAGCATGGATGGAAGAGGCTCATCCATGAGCCCCATCTCCCTCCACTGAGCTACTCCAAACACCCCCTCATCCCTGCCATGAGGGGAACATCTCCGAAAGATTGAGGCTGCTCTGGCCAAGAGTTCACAGGCCGCTGCATGAGCACCACAGAGGAATGGGCATGCACAGTGAACTGTGCATTATGGGCTTCGCGTGCTGCAGTTGTCAGGGTAACCTGAAGGACTCCTTGTTTGTGTTTGGGTTCTGCATGCCAACAATGGGAGAAAAAAATGAGCAGAAGAGAAGATTGTGAAGAGAAAAGCATGGGTAATGTGGCAGCTGTGCTGTTCCTCAGGTTCAGATCAGGCAGAGGTCCCAGTGTGCTGGAATTTGATGTCACCATGGGAAGAGCCACCAGCATCTTTCCATGCTCCAGAGTGAAGGAGGGTCCCCACCTCTGTCTACAGGGTCCTGTCCAGGTCTCTACTGTGGCTCTTTCTGAGGGGTGTGCCCAAGTGCCCAACACTCTTTCTTGGGGTGCTTCCATGAGTCCCGGCTATCAGTCGTGATGTGCTGGGGCACTGTGGGTCTGCAGAGGGCTGATAATGCTGGAGCTGGGCTGCATGGAGCAGGGGGCTCTGATCCTGATACTGGAGAAAAATCAGCAAAGATCAGCAAGAGCCATTGAGATTGTAAACCCCCAGTGTCCACTGCAGGTGTTGCTGGCCCTGCGGCACATAGAAATGTTGATGTCACCAGACCAAGTGGTTCTACCGGCCCCAGTGGTGTCACCAGCCTCACTGATGCCACCAACACCAGTGGTGCCACAAACCCCAGGGTTTCACCAACCTCATAGATGCCGTCAGTCTAAGGTGCCACCTGCTTTACTGGTGCCATCAGTCTCATTGCTGTTACCAGTCATGATGGTGCCACCAGCCTCTGGTGATGCTACCAGCCTTACTGGGGCCACCAGCCCCATTGGTGCCACCAACGGTTTTGGGGCCACCAGCCTCATTGATGCCACCTGTTGTGGTACCACCAGCAGTGGTGATGCTACCAGCCATACTGATGCCACCATCTCTGTTGTTGCCACCAGTTAAAATGGTGCCACCAGCCTCATTGGTGCCATCCAGCCTTGGTGGTGCCATTAGCCTTTGGGGTTCCACCAGTCATATCAGTGCCATCAGCCTCTTTAAAGACACTGGCCCCACTCGTGCCGCAGTTCCAGTGGTGTCACTGTAGTGCATGCATCCCTGCATCGCTTTCTCTGCCACAGGCACCCATCACTCGCTTGGTCCTGGGCCTGGCAGGCTCGTGGCACTTTCTTGGATAGTGCAGTTCCTGCGCAGCCCAGCACTGATCTCCCAGGGTTATTTCTGAATCACAGGACAGGAAGCATTTAGAGGTTTAAGCCGAGATGAATAATGTGCTCATTTCCTTGTGCCGACTACAAAGCACCTGCTCCAGGGGATTTATGGAGTGCCACTCTCTCGCACTCGCGGCACTGCTGCCCACCCGGATGTTATTATTTTCTTGGGATGGCTGGTGGGTGCCAAGGCCTGTTTTCCCAAACACTGTGCACCTTCCCATCATTCTTCTTAGGAAAAGTGGCTGAAGGCAGCAGTGGGGCACATCAGGGTAGCCCCTGGTGCCAGAATGTGGCCCCAGGCAGGGTAAGGTGCACAGTGCCTTTGGGTGTCAGCAGGTGTGAGGTGGGAGCATTGCAGGAACAGGTGTCTCCAGGGCATGATGCTAGATGGGGTGACACAGGTACAGTAGGGCTGCAGAGGGACGAGCAGCTCCTCTCTGCGGGCAACTGTGGCAAAGGAGAATAAGGGGTGCTTGCAGCCACTGGGATAAACAGGCTGGAGAGGGCATGGGAGAAAAGGACGGAGCGCGCTGGAGAGGGATGGACCACAATGGGGAGGAATGGAGCATTTGGAGAGGGGTGAAGCATGAGGACAAAGAGTGGAGTATGATGGAGAAAATGGACCATGTGGAAGAGGAATGGAGCATGTGGAAGAGAGATAGAGCATACTGAAGAGGAACAGGCTGTGAGAGTGAGCAGCTAAGCACGATGGAGAAGGGTGGACCACAGTGTTGAAAAAGGATGGACCATGATGGAGAAGAATGGAGAATGAGAGCAGGAATGGAATATGAGGACAAGAATGGACCAAAATGAAGAGAGATGGACCATGACAAAGAGGCATGCAGCATGAGGGTGAGCAGTAGAACATGAGACCATGAAAAAAACCAGAGGGTGGTGGAGCACTGGGAGCACCAGGGAGCATCAGAGAGCTGGGGGGGCTCAGCGTGCAGTCTGAGGTGTACCGGAGAACAGAGCCCAGCCTGAAAGCCAGCCCAGCCCCTGTGAATAATGCAACATCGAGGTATTAATTATGCCCCCTCCACTTTGTCCTCTTTCTGGAGCAGCAGCCGCACAAATCAGGCTGACACTGACCCAGCTCGGCCCAGCGATAAGTTGGGTCAGGCTTTTTTTTTGCTGCTTAGAGAGAAAATAAAGTGCTTGTGGGGAGCAGGAGCCAAGCTCCCCAGTGCCTAAAACAGCAATCGTAGCACTTCCTTGGATTTATGGTGTTTGCTTTCACAATGCCAGCCGGGATCCTGTTTGCTTCCTGCTCTGCAGCTGCAGCCTAAGCTGAAGGCTCAGGAGATTCAGGTTTTATAACACTCCTGGATCCTGCCGATGGCAACTTGTCCATCATCTTTTACGACCCGCACACCTCCTGTGAGGCTGGGCTGGGCCACTGCCACCCCATGCCATTGCCCACCTCCGGCTGCCCCTGGCAATGGGGTACGCTTCCCAGCGCCAGGCACTGTGTGCGGGGGCTGAGCTGCACCGGCACGGGCAGGTTGCTGAGACAAAGGTGTCACCTTCTGCAATGTCCTGGGATGCTCGGGACTGATGGCAAACACCAGAACTGGGCACCCCGTGTCACCTCAGGGACAGAGCAGGGTTGCACCACACCACAGCATCCCGCAGCCCAGCTCTGTGTGCTCTGTCCATCCCCATCCCCTGCCTTCAGAGCCGGGATCCCCAGCTGTGAGAGCTTGGCCACCCCCACAACCACCCCTTCTCCAGATTTTTGGTGTCCCTCTGGGAACCAACCATCGGGGCCTCCAAATGAAAAGCACAACTTTTGTTTCACGTTTTCTCTGCTCAGTGGTGAAACGAAGATGGATTAGTTCACTGTGGTTGCTAGCGTGCTAGACTCCTTTTCCCAAACACACAATAGAAATATTCATTTACCGCTCTGACGACGGAGACTTTTATCCTCCTTATATAGTAACAACTCTGCTCCAGAGGGCGATTTTCATTTGTTACTGATACACTCCTCCATCCCTGCCCACAGACTGTGGGCTGTAGTTTATCCATGGATACCCCAAGCTCCTCTGATTTATTACCACCTCTTCCAGCCGATAGCACATGCAGCCCTCTGCCTCTCCATTTCTTCCCTTGATTTGAGATTTCTCCCTTTCCCCCACCCATTTGTCCAACACAGTGGTTTAATGGAGGGCTGTGGGGTGGTGGCAGGGGCCAGGGGACGCCAGGCAGTGTGGGGACCTGTGTCCATAGAGGGATGTGCCTCGAAACCCAAAGGTGGTGAATCCAAAGCGGATAGAAGGAAGTGGGTTTTTTTTTTTTTTTCACTCCCTGCTTAATTAGGCTGCCACAGGAAAGTGCTCAGGCCAAAATTTAGTGGGATTCAAGGAAGGATTGGACATCTATGCGGATAACAGAAATATCCAGCTATAACAGTGGATGCCAACACAAATTCTGGAAGGGATATTAAGCCTCACGCGTCAGGGTGTAAACCTATCCCAAACAAGGCAGCTTAACATTGGGCAGATGACCCACATACGCTGCTGCTGCTACAGCTGCCTGCAGGCAGGACGGTGGCCTTGCTCCCTGCTGTGGCAGCACCTTCTGCAGAGGGCAACGAACCCCTCTGGGCAGTCACCATTCACAGTGCCCCACACCTATTGCCCACACCTTCCATCCTCTCTCCTTGGCTGCAGGTAACAGCCTGATCCTGCAACCTGCAGACAGACAGTGCAGGCAAGGGACTGTGGTAGCCTTCAGGTACATACAGCCAAGCCCTTTGTTCCCCTCTCAGGTCACCTGCTGGCCAAATACACCCAATTTCATCCCTCTTGTCATATCCCACAAATTCTGCAGTTGCCTGGCTTCTGGAAGGAACTGCTCACCTCTGGCATCTGCAGGTGCTGCAGATGGATGGCATGGCCCCATGCTCACACTGGCACCACCAAGCTGAGCCTTGGGGACATTGTGGACATGCAGGGCACTGTGCCACTGGGAACCTCTGCACTGCCTGCCCTTGGCCAAGGAGACCAGCCCTCACCCACAGCCTTCGCTAGAGGCTTGGAGAAGGGGGAATTCACTCCATGAGCTGAGCGTGAGCAGCTCTGCACCCACCAGGGAAGCACCAGTTGTCAATCTGGTGCCCATCCCCCTCCACACAATGGGATGCTCGGACACCTTGCTGTGATGCAGCATGACAGAGGGCTGTCTGGAGCTCTCCCACTGGTTGGGAGCCAGGGCTGCCCAGCACCATGCCAAGGGCAACCTCACCAGGGTGCCTTGGATCTTCCCTTGCCACTGAGCCCTGCACCCACAGGGGCTTCCAACTGGAGACATTTCTGGAGGGCATGAATCAGCTTTTCACAGCTTGTTAAAAATCTTGATCCTACCTCTTGTTTTCATGCCTTTCAAATCAGGAAATGAGTTTTACAACTTTTCCAGTGGGGCACAGCTGGTGGCCAGGGTCGTAAAGCTGAACTTTATAAATATCTCTTGTTGGGATCAGGGGAAGAGCATTAAAAAGGCAGAGAGAAAGAGAGAGAAAGAGAGACAGAAGGGAAAGAAGCTAAGGAAAGAGAAGAAAAGCAACTCAGCAGGACTGCTAAGAGCCCAGCTCAACAATGGCCATGGCCCTGAGAGCGCTGAAGACGGCATGCACCTGGGGCAGGCTCTGCCTTCTTCTCTCCCTCTTCCTTCAGCTGCCAGGCTCCCAGGCCAAATGCTACTTCCAGGCTAAAGGTAAGCAGGGAGGTGAGTTGGGAGGATGTGGATGCTGGGAGAATGCCTTGGCTTTCCCCAGGGCAGCTGGGCTCAGCCCTGCAAAGAGCTACACAGGCTGTGCTGAGCCTAGGAGCACAGTCGTGGGCCAGTGATGAAGGAAGGAGCAGTCTATAAACCACAGAACAGCTCCCCAGGGTTCTGGCTGAGAAACAACTTGCTGGGCTATGAAGAGCTCCTGGCAGGAGCCCGGCTGTGGCCAAGATGTGGCAGGCTGTGGCAGGACCAAGATGTGGCCCGGCTGTGGCAGGACCAGTAGCACAGGGAGGAGGGCTGCCCTCCTGTCCTTTCAGGGGTGAAGAGATGCTGAAATTCAAAGCGACACTGAATATGATTTCTCTGAGAGCCAAGAGTCACCTGATTCTGCCCCAAGTCAGCAGGATGGATAAGAGCATCTCCCTTTGCGTTTACTTGAGCTTCCCAAACCTGCACAGATGGCAGGAGCGGCCACCAACTGTCTCCCGTGTCACAGGGAAGAGGGGAAGCAGTGATATACCTGTTTCCTTTCAGGGCAGAGGGATGCCGGTGGGGCTCCCACACACCCTCACGCTTATTGCCACTATTTTCTTTGCAGCTCCCTGCGAGTACGAGGGGAAGCAGTTCTCCCTTGGGGAGTCGTGGCTGAGCACCAACTGCCTGCTGTGCACCTGCCTGCACCCCATTGGCGTCGGATGCTGTGAGACGTGAGTGAGGGATGCTGGGGATGGGCAGCAGTAGGGCTGGCGGTGGCACTTGTGACAGACCAACCAGTTGAGTCCTGGGGACCGTAGAATCATAGAAGGGCTTGGGTGCTTGGGTTGGAAGGGACCATAAATATCCTTGTGTTCCAGCCATAGTTGCCAACCACAAAATCAGGCACTAGATCAGGGTATGCAGGAAGTAAGGGATGGCAGTGGAGTACAAGGTGCTACAGAGGGTTCTGTGGACATCAGACAGGCAGGAACTGGCCTGGGAAATATGTGGGCTGCTCCCTGGCACCTGCCAGAGGAGCTGACAGCACTCTGCCCTTTTTTTCAGCACCCAGCACCCCATTGACTTCCCCGACTGGTGCGAGGCCCACTATGACACGCAGACCTGCCAGATCTCGGTGGTACAGAAAGCCAACCCCAGCCTGCCATGTGTGAAGAGCGTGGAGCACGAGTGGGGCTCAGCCGGCACCCCTGAGCCACTGAACAAGGTGCTGGATGCGGGGCTTAGCAGATAGAGTGCACGGCCTTGCTGTCAGCCCCACTCCCCCAGAGCACACCTCCTGCATGCTCCACACCTGCCCCAGCCTGTAGACATCACTGCAGCCACCTTCCAGGGAAACCACTATCCATGTACTGAGCTAACATTTACACCCTAGTGCTGCCACAGTACAGCTCTGCTTTTGCCTTCAGCTTCCTGAACTCAGCTGGGGCCCCTTCCCCAGCAAGGCACTGCTCTCAAGATGAGCGGTGAGGTGGGCCAGGCACACAAGCCCCCAGCAGGACCAGCAGGCCCCGAGCTGTGATTTTTGGGGGGAATGCAGATCCCCAGGGATGTCCACCGAGCTGCACAGGGAATTTTCAGCTCCAGAAGGACCACAGGACCAAATTACACCACATCCAGCTGCAAGTTAAGCAGCTCCCACCAAAACCCCAGTTCCCTTGCCTGCAGCCTCTGGCATCTCAGTGGGAAGCATAGCAGTCCTGAAGCATGACATGCTTTGGCCAGTCCCTTCTCTGCCCGAGTGCAAGAAGCGTAACCTGCTTCTTGAACCACTAATGTCCATGCTCCCACAGCTCCTGTGACCAGAACTCTGTGTGCTAGCCCTGGGTAGGCAGAACACTGGGCTTATGAGGAAAACAGCTGTCCCCATGAGGAGCCTGGCCCCCTGTGCAGGCTGCCCCACTTCAGCTGCAGGAAGCTGGGTGCCCCGCTGGTGTTCAGAGAGCTGAAGCAACCTGTCTGTGCGAGCGTGGAGCTGGCTGCCCTGACAGCCTGCCCCAGCTGGTGCCATGCCTGTGCTGTACAGAGCCTTGTGTAGATGTTTCTGTTCTTGCAATAAAGGTATTAAACAAAGTGGTCTCCACTCAGTGACTATTGAATGCTTACGCTGCCTGTCCCCCAGAAAGGGTGCAGGAATAACGGTCTTTTTAAGGCTGAATCGTGCGTCTTCTGGTATTTATTAGATTACTACGCAAAGAGGAAAACTCTCTGAAAGGTCTGGTAGAAATGCAGAGCTGGCTATTGAGCAGAGAGACCTTTGTCCCAGTTCCCGAAAGCCGACTGTGCATTTACTTCAGCTCCTCAAGGATCCCAAGACCAGCAGGATGCCTTTGAACACAAGAGCAGAAGGAAAGAACAGCCCAGGTGCTCAGCTTTGGATCATCACTATGCTGCTGCCATCCTGCTCCATCTGGAGCTGCCATAGCATTTGGCCACGTCCAGCCCAGCATAAACTGGCAGCACAAGACTGGCCTGCCAGGACCTTCATGCGAAGCCAGCATTGGGCTTCTGTGAAAAGGTCCAGAATCCCTCAGCTATGCTCTTGTCTCTTGACAGCTTTGTCATGGGGCACATGGCCCTCCCCTGGTAAGCAGATCTTGTTGCAGCAAGGGTTGTGACTCAGGTTCCAACAGAGACGAAGTGTCAGGCCCTCAGCTGAAGGCCGTGGCACAGAGCATGGCATCAAGCACAATGCTCCTCTGCCCACAGGCAGGACAGACCTGCTCAGTGCTCACCCATACGTTACAAACGAACCTGAGGAACCAATGTCCTGCTGCAAGTTGATTGTGGTCCTGCCAGCCAATCCCTCCAGTACTGCAGGCTTTTACTCGCTCTTTCCACTTCAGATGGTGATAGAGTTGGCACTAGAGAACTGAGATACATAGGAGGCCAGGATGGGGTTCGTGGGAAGGACTTTGATGGGTAAGTCCCAGCTGAAAGTGTCCACTTCAATCTGCTCCACCCCAGTCCAGGTGATGGCCTCTGACTGGCTCCCACGAACCATGCAGGTCCTTGCCGTCTCCCCAGAAGTCACGAACTCGAAGTGCAGCCTCCACTTCAGGGACACTGTGGGCAAGAGGCAGGTCAGCAGCCAACACAACAAGGAACAACAGCTGTATCAGTGTTGGCTGTCCTGGCAAGGGGACAAGCAAACATGCTCACTCACACACGGCCAGCTCCCTCCCTCATACATGACACAGCCCTGCAGAGAGTTTGCCAGTAGACACAGGGCAGCAAAAGCTGGCCTGGGGACACTGTGGTCCTCCCACAGGGACAATCAGGGCCGCTAACCGATGTTGGTAGTGAATCCTGGAGTTGAGCTCAGTGGGATTGGCAGGTTGAAACTGCTCTGGGCCGTGTGCAGGCAGGCCTCCTGATGGCGGGCATGTGTGCTGAAAGAGACAGGCTGTCCCCGTCGCCTCTGGAACTCCTCCTGGATGCTCTCTTCTGTCTGCAGGCTCACTGAAAACTGGACAGTAATCAGCAGAAAGCTCATGCTCATATGGTCCTGGGGCCTGTTTCCCAGCAGCATTCAGAACGAAAAGCCCTTCCCACCTGGAACCCCAAAGGAACCTCAGCTGTGTCTTACTGAGGTCTCACCAGAAGTCCCACAGCAGCTCAGTGCCACTCCAGTCCTTTCTCCCACTCTCCCACCCAAAACACCTGGCTTTCCACGCAGTGTAATGAAGTCAGCACTGACCTGTAGGCATGGGATGTCTCCTTCTGAGAAGTTAAAGGTCCCAATGACATCTTCTCCAATCTTATACACAGTCTTGAAGATACAGAATGTCCCCACCTTCCCACGCGTGTTGCTGATATTGTACAAGTCTAAGCAGAAAGCAGAGAGACGAACAGAGCTGGGGCATAACGAGGCTCTGCTTACTGCAGATTCAAAGAGCCTAACAAACACAGCTCGTCTGCTGGGGAATCACAGACTCGGAGTATGGCTTGAGTTGGAAAGGACTGTAAAGATCATACAGTTTCACACCTGCTGCCCTGGGCAGGATTGCCATCCACTAGATCACACTTACCTGGGCCTCATCCAACCTGGCCTTTAGCACCTCCTGGATGAAGGATAGGCATTCCCTCTAGGAAAGGTACGCAGCAAGCAACAGAAAACCACATGCTGGCTGCAATACGCTGGGGAGAAGGTCTTTACTGAGATTGGCAGGGAAGAATTTGAGAAATTCTGATCTAAAGCAGGCCCTGATGGAGCTGCACTATAGCCCCAGACCGTTCCAGCAAGAGACTTTCACAGCAAGCAGTGAGCTGGGAAGAGGGCAAGCCTGCAGGCATTTCTGCTTCACATGTAGGTCAGGACAGCATGTTTGAATAGAAGTGACCTACGCAGGCTACGTCGGGAGGTGGCTGCCATGAGCAGCTCTGTTGCCAGGTCTGCCAGGCGAGAGTCTTTCTTCAAGCCCTCCTCCTCTTCCAGGAAGGGGTTTGAGGGCGCAACGGCTTCATCCTGTGGGCACTGGTAATCTTTGAGGCCTGTGAAGAAGGCAAAAGTCAGTGCGGCAGGCTGCAGACCAGCCTGT
The DNA here is from genome assembly GCF_019238085.1 of Lagopus leucura. Lineage (NCBI taxonomy): Eukaryota > Metazoa > Chordata > Aves > Galliformes > Phasianidae > Lagopus > Lagopus leucura. The sequence goes on from NW_024967527.1 coordinate 90,186, forward strand.
ACCTAGAAGACGGCAGAGCGTGGCCTTACCATGCAATAGGAGGACACGGAAGGGCACACGCAGGAGTTTGATAGGGGAGTTGACCCGCTGGCAGCCGATGGTCAGCTTGTATACATACTTCACTGACTGTCCCCGGAAAGAGGGAGGGCCGTCTATGGGCAGCGTCTCGCAGTACGAATCTGCAATGGAAAGCATTGCTTTGCAAGGAATTTACTGAAGCTGCTGCATGCTGATTCCCTGCACGGAGTCCTGAAGAGTGGCAGGGGTAGGGGCAGAGCATGGTGTTTCCTGCTATCTCCTCTCCCCAGGTTCAAGCACATCCTTGGCTTCCTGCTTCTCTGCTTCTCACATCACGCGCCGTCATCCAGACATTGCTCCCAGCATATACAGCCACACACACAAGTTCTGTCTCAAAAGAATGTGAAAGATGTAGAACCCAGGAATACACACATATGAGAGCTGAACTTACTCATCACGAGTTCAACCTGAATTTGCCTTTGTGCACCACATAAACATGACACTTTCAAGAAGCAGTCACATGTTATGCTTTCCTAAGGGCTCTGCCTCATCTATGCACAAATAATACTGAAAGCACAGAGATGTGATTGATACTTCATTCCTCTTCTGATATTCACTTTACACAAGCCCCACACTCAGGAAAAAAAGAAAAAAGAAAAAAGAAAATGACTTTCTTCCTGTGTTTTTCTCTAAGCTTAGCAGCACTTGGGGCTAAATGGCCAAGAAACAATTAAGAGATCTTCACAACAAGCTGTGGAGTAATCCCCCTCTGCAGACTGATGACTTGGACCACAAAACCTCTGACTGAGATCTCTCAGATGCCAGGGTCTGGCTTTGCACCATATTCAGCCCTCTCAAAGCCCCATCCACATTCACCACATAAATCCCAGTGCTTCTTAATGCAGCATGAACACTTCTGCAGCTTTCCCAATCTGCACACCATTTAAGAAGAGACACAAACGGAGGACTGTGGAACATCTCCATCTCTGGCTTGCCCACCGTGACGCAGATACACCCTGCCAGAGGAAGGGCAGCATCCTGCTGTTAAACCACAGATCCTACCCCAAGTCTGGCACATCCTAAACTTTGAGGTTTAGATTAAAAGCTAGAATTACATTTAAAATATAACTTCTGGATTTAAGAAAGAGGACTGGACAGACAAGAAAGCCTGTGCTGGTGACCAGAGGCTGCAGGCTCTTACACACAAAAACAAAAGGCAGTCCCACTGGACTGAGGTGCAAATTAAGCTGAGAACTGTCTCAGCAGAAAAGAAAATCAGGTATTTCCAAGAAAGGTTCAAGAGTGTTACAGCAGACTGCTGCAAACCCCTGCGGCAGGTTTAGCAAAAATGCTCACAAGGGTCTCCATGCCTAGCCAGGACAGTCTGAGCAGAGATCACCATGTCTGGGCAGAAAACGGGCAGTGCACAGCATCTGCTACCTAGCGCAGGAATGCTGAGACTCAGGAAGCACCAGCTTCCTGACAGGCCCCGGGAGGAAGTGCATTCCTGGCACTGCACATGCTTCCCCGACCCTCGGGCTGTACCCTCTGGCTGGGCTCCTGGCTTGCATTGAGACAGCCTCCATTTCCTCCTCTCTCTATGATCTACCAAATATTTAGAGGCATTGCAACCCCAGAGAGGAGGCAGAAATAGTCACAGAAATGACTTGAGGGCTTAAGAAAATGTTTTACATTGACAAATTTAAAGAGCTCGGTCTGGGCAGTGTGTCAAACTGATGGGAGGTGAGTCAACTTTAACGTATAGGCACCACAACATGAGGAAGTTATTGGGGAACAATCTCATAGACAACTGAAGATAAGGTCTTTTATCAAACAACAGCCTCACACAACCTCAGCTAAACGTGCCAGCTCTGGCTATGGTTTATTAATACGGTACTTTGCTGAAGCAGAATTAAAATTGCTTGGTTTTTTTTCTGCCTTTCCAAACTGTGTAGGAAAACTCAAAACTTCTGAAAAACAGGAAATGAAGAATTAAGATACACACCCACACAGCCTTAACTCTGCCTCCACGGAGCTGGCAGGAGCCCCCAGGAATGATCCACAAGCATGCCAGCTGCAGTCTTGTGTGAGGGGAACAGCACTGCACACCGATGAGATTGGTGTGAGCAGCTAGATAGCACTGGGGCTGCGAAACAGGGTTTTGGTGCCATGGGGTCCAGAGTCACACATACAGCAGCATCACACATAGCTCATGCAAGAAATGTGTGCACCACATATAGCCTTGAGACAAGGAGTCTTAAGGTGCTGAAGAGTTTGTGTTCTTCCTATGGAGCTGTGGCTGTGACCAAAAATAAGGGGGCTTGTGCTTGTGCCACTGTCACCCAGCAGTGGAGTGAATGCAAACATACATCATCACTCACAGGGACCACTGGCTTAGACGTAGGCTCAACAGCTTCCGTCTGCCATGCCAGTACTCAAGTAAATCCCCTCAATCCATCCCAGCCACCTAGGGGTTGGACTGTCATCACTGCTCTGCTCTCCCAGAGCCTGCTTAGCCTGCCCAAGCTGCTGCGGGAAAAAGGGCTTTCCATGCATGGCAGAAAGAATGCTCCAGCCCCACACATGCCAGCAGCAAGGAGTGCAGGAGCACTCCGGGGAGCCTCAGGCCACCTGAGATGTTCGCATCCTCCTCCTCCCTGGCATTCAGAAAAAACATTCATCTTCGGATGCAATGCGGTAGAGCCAGCTGCTCTCACACATGTGCTGCTGCACCTCACTAAGTGTGTAACAGAACATTCCTGAATGACAGACGTTACAGTCAAGCACCACAGAGTACTGTCTCACCCCATTAATCACCTACCCAAGCGAAGCTCCTCGAAGAAAAGCAAGAGGTGCCAGCTTCAAAACTAGCATGGCATAGCCTGCAGCTTCTTGCTTTAACCTGCAGCTTTGCTGAAAGCTATAGCAGAGCTCCCTCCACCAGGCTTCCTCACTCTGTGAGCTGGGAGGTGTCCATCACCCATTCCAACCAGATTTCTGCTGGGACAACCTGAGGGATGCACACATACACAGCCTGCAGCGCATGATGCTACCTGCTGCTGCACCACGGGCTGCTGGTACACAGAGATCTGGCATGAAGTGACAAGCTGGGTCACTAGCCACCAACAATAGCACGTTTTTGTGTTTGCACAGCTGACTGCTCAGGTAGAAGGCTCTCAGACAAGACACTGCCTGTAGTTAGGAAAAGCAGTTGCTGCAAATTTATTTTGAACAGCAAAAGGGAAAGCAGTGATGAAGGAGAGCTTACGGGGGGCTTGCTGGAAGAAGTCTGTGGGCTTTGGTGACATGGGGAGTTTTCAGCTGGAGAAAATGAGAAGTGCTCACTTTTATTTTCAGAAGAACTAGAACAAGTAGAATGGTCTCCAGGACAGCCACAACCTGAAGAGGAAGCACACAGCTTTGGCAGATGCCAGCCTAAATTCCCAGACTGCTTCAATTTGTCTGAAGGAACAAAGGCAGGGAAATACAGGTGTGAGTAGCTCTGGCTGCAGCCAAGTATTTCAAAACTTTTCATGCCTTGCAGCTATACAATGGACCTGTGGGAGAGGCACAGGCCAGAAGCAAAACTGAAGGACAATGCAATACATACAGAGAACAAATTCTGGACAACGCAGCAAGGAGCAGTTCCCTAGGATTTACCCTCCCATCACTTGCCTTCTGTGAGCAACGGGGTCTACAGCTTGCAGCACTAAGGGCTGCAAAGCCAACGTGAGTGTGGGGCTCCCCAGAGGTGAATGCTTTGAAGAGAAGACAGAACTCACAGGACTTAGACTCCCCAGGATCCAGTCGCAGGTCACAGAAAAGAATCTTTGGTGGTGTGGACAGGATACACTGACCCCGCTCTCCTGGAAGACACAAAGAACATGTAAGTGTTGCTCCTGGCCAGCCCCAGGGTGACAAGGGGGTACTCATTGTGGCAGGCTCACTCACGTCTCACTTCCATGGCGAGGAATGGGGAAGAAGAGGGGCTGATAAGGAAATATCTCATGTCCTGGTCAGACCATGCAACACTCCTGGGATAGCTGGACTGACAACCCTGAGGAGCTAGCACCACTATGATCTCAGCATTAATGAGGTCCTCCAGCAGCCCATGCACCAGGGAATTTCTCAAGGAAAGCAACAGGGACTTCGCAATCGCAGTCCTCTGACACATGTCAGAGACAATGTGATTCCTGTTTGCTGTGCTGTCACTTCCACCACCTGTGAGAATCACTCACCTCTGTTGGGAACAAAGACCGTCTCGTTCTCTGCCTGTACGTCAGGCTTGCTGCCATCAGATGGAGGAAGCACTACTCGGTTCTCACTGGCATGAAACTGGCAGTGGATCTGGGCACTGGCCCACGCCAGCATCTCACTGAGAACAAAGAAAAGCAACACTCGTCTCTACACTTTAATCTAGATTGTAGTGAGCATGAATCAGGAAAATAGCAGCTCTTCTTGTCCTACTCCATGGGTGACTGCTTTTCCAGAAGGAAGGAGGTCTTGCTTTACTGCCACTGAATCCATCCCTAAAGCCCCTCTCCAAATATGGTTCCAGAGCATACTTGAGCTGGGGCACTAACCTGAAGTCCCCTCCACCACAGCTGGATAACAGCTGTTGATAGCAGTATCACCCAAGGCCTGGCTCTGTAACTCTTGTTGAGCAGCAATTTTTGTTTAGTTGTCATGTACAGGCCACTCCTAATGAAGGACATTTAGCCACAAAAAAGCCAAACCCCAAGCCAACAGTGACATGCAGCAGCACTCTGAGGTGCGTGTGGCGATAAAACAACAATCACAGAAACGTATGGATTCAAATTAAACCAGAAACAAGTAATACCTGCTCTCTGGATTCAGCTGCCCCTGCACATGCTCCCTCTCAGCAGCCGTTTCCCTCAGAACCCCTTTGCGAGTCACACTGTAGACACACTGACACTCTGCAGTTCCCAAAACCCTTATTTGTTTTTACCTCAGTAGCAGTCTTGTGAATGCAGGCAGTGTCTGGTTCCTCCCCTGTTATCGAGCATCACAGTCTGATTAGTAAGCACTGACACAGAACTTTAGGTGGCATGGGGAACCTCTGCGGCACATGGATATCTCTCAGTGAGACTAATCAGACCACTTAAATGTTCAAGTGAACCAGGGAAAGAAGTTTGCTGCATTCATCAGCTAATTATGCGCTACTTGATCCTGCCTACTTTACCTGAATGTGCACTGGATACTCTGCCCAGTTACCTCTAACCCTACAAGCTGCAATTCTTCAAAAGCACCAGCATGGCTTTATTTAAGGGCTGCCCTAGGGTCTTCTTTCATAGTATCTGCTACATGGAGGCAGAAAAATACCCTTGCATAAAAGACAGTGCTTAACAATTTTATGTCAGCTTAGCATGATTACAGTACCTTCCTTCAAACAGGGTATTTTGAATATTTTTCATTTATTTTTAGCATTGCCCAACAATGTGCCATCAGATTGTTTTCGTTTTTTAACCAGACATGCAAACAAAATGTGCATGCTCCTTCCTACCAGCAGACCTTGTTTGTTCAGCTGGCAGGACACAAACAGACCCCATACAGAAGCCAAGCTTACCTTTCCCTCACTTCTCCCTACGGCTCTTTCTGTAGCCCATAATGGCTGCAATCCACACAGTTTTGGCCAGGACAGATTCTTTTACCAAATGCCTCACACATCACAACCAGATTTGCTTTCTGCCATTTATTTACTACCCCTAATTTTTGTTCCTGTGCTTGAAATACATGCTAATACATTCAGCAGGCAAGAGGAACATGGAAGAAACGGAAACGGAAAGTTAAGGAACTCAATTAAAAAATGCCCTATGATGTTAAGACAATATACTACTTTGCTGCGGATGAGACTGCGAGCACTGGAAGTGGTTCCATCAAAAGTCATCTCTGAAAGTCATACTGGTGATGATGCAAAAGTTCTGGACCTGATGGGGCAGGAAACATTTCCCCGGAAGGACCCAGGATAGGAAAGCCATCTCCACCCCTGGGAAGTGAGACAAGGCCGCAGACACAGCTGACACAGAGCCTCTGGGTGAGTCATTCCCTGTGAGCCAGTGTAGGAAGCTCCTATCTTGTCACCTTTCCTCAAAGGCTACTTTGGCACAGCCGTGACAAGAAGTGAGGCAGCGCTCAGCATATGGGCCTGAATAGCGCCTGTCCTTCCCTCCAGCTACCGCTTTCCCCTCTGCCTGCTGGCTCTGGAGGTAGGGATCACACACCAGTACATCACTGCATTGCCAGGCAGAACTCCTTCCGTGAATGTTGGAAATAATGATGCTGCCTGGACGCTGCCCTGCAAGACTCACTGTGGTGTAACGAGATACCCTACTCTGATAGCCAGCTGAGCTTCATTTTCTGCCAGCAACGCTGCTGCTGAGGGGCTCACTCGAGGAGCACTTAGTGCGTCTTTCCCAGCATCTCTACCCACATACTTCCCAAACTCTTTCTCGGGGGCAGAAAACCAGAATGATGAGCTCTGTTTCCGCCCTGCAACAGAGATGGCACAAAGCTCCATTAGGGGACACCTTGGGCGGGGAAGTCACCGGGGGCTGAGCTGGTACGGCCGCCCCGTACGCGCTGCCGCAGCACACCCGGAGGCAGCCCCAGCGCTGCCATACCTGCTGGCGGACGTCGAGGAGGCCGACAAGGGGTTGGTGAAGGTGATCACACACTCCAGCATCTCCCCAGCCAGGAACACGGGCCCGCGGCCCAGCTTGGCCACCACCTCGATCATGGCTGGGACAGGACCTGCCAGGGAGAGCGGCGGAGTGAGCAGAGAGGTGGCGGCTCACAAACGCGCCTGGTGTCACGCACACACACACGAAGGAGGCCCAGGGACGGCCTGGCTCCTCCCCTAGGCCTAAGCCGCAGCCGTCGGCACCCGCCCGCAGACCCCCGCGAGGGGCGAGGGCCCAGGAGCAGCCCCGGCCCCGAACGCCGCCCCGCACCGCACTCACCGCCCCGAAACCCCGCTCACTCCGCGCCGCCGCCGGGCCACCCGCTCCTCAGCGACTGCTCGGCCGCGCTCGGCAGCTTTCGGGAACTCTCGGGACAACTCGGAAGCGCTCGGGTGCGCTCGGGCGCCGCTCGAACCCGCTCGGTAATTTTCGGCTCCGCTCGGCTCGGCTCGGCTCGGCTGCCCGGCTTTCCGGAGGCGCGGGCGCCGTGCCCTGCGGGTGTGGGTGGGGCGGGGCGGGGCGGGGCGGCAGGCGGTGAAGAGGGCGCGCGCGGGGCGCGGCGGCGCCGGTGGCGGGCGGCTGGTGGCTGGACAAGGCCGTGGCTGTGCCGGGGCTATGGCCATGGCGGACGCGGGGCTGCTGATGCAGTGCTACGAGGGTTCGGCGCGGGGCCGCGGCGTGGAGACCGCCGGCTGGCGGCTGTGCCTGGCGCACCGCTTCCCGGAGCAGCGGCAGCCCTTTGGAGCCGGCGACGTGCCGTTCAGCGACGTACTGCGGCATGTCGGCATGATGCTGCGGTACGGGCAGGGGCACCGGCGGCGGGCCAGAGGGAGGGAGGTGCGGTGGGAATGGGATGCGGCGGGAGGGGTCGCGATGAGCTGATACGGGGGGGGGGGGCCCCCCGGGGAGGCCGGGCAGCGGGGCTGCCCCGGAGTCTTCTGGACCCCGGCTGGGAGCGGCGGAGGGGAGTAGCGGCCGTGTCATCGCGCTCTGCGCGGCTCCCGTCTCCCTGTGTCGGGCTCGACCCCGCGCTGGCTGTCCCCGCCGGGGTCCGGAGTTCGCGTCCCCGCGCTGCAGATGGGGTACGGGAGCACCTGGCACCGGCTGCGCGGCCCTGCTGTCACCTGCGAGACGTGTGCGGGGCAAAGGTTCCTTCCAGCAGGAGGGAATAGCCATGCCTCCCCGGGAAAGATTGGGCTCGCGGCCCGGTGCAATGCAGGCGATGTGCCTGAGGCTGTGTCACCGCTGACCATTTCCTTGTGCCATGCTCTGTGCCGTGGCCTTGGTGCAGGGGAAGGATGCAATATGGGGCTTTGCACTGCTGCAGCTTTCTGCAGGGTGACTCTGGGTGCACCGGTGGCACAGCTGTGGTGATGGGGCACACTGGGAGCTATCTGGGCAGGCTTAATCTCTGTGCCAGGCTGAGCAGAAAGCAATGCCCTCTGGACCTGGTTTGGCTCATTGCAGGCAGGCTTTCTGCTGGTTGTAAAATCTCAATTGCCTGTGCTGTGTGCTGCTGGGAAAGCTGAAGGTGGGGATCTGCTGTGCTTTCCCTGCTCCTCGCTCCGGGGCACCTCCACAAAGCAAAGTGATGGAGCTGCTGATAGTGGCAGTGGCTGCACAGGATGGGCTGGTTCTCCCGACCTCTGTGTGCTATCCTCATGCAGCCAAGTGCAGCATTGCTACTGCCTCCAGATTTGTTGGAAAAGCCTTTACCCACCATTGAGGTGGGGCAGATGTGTTCATCCTAGGGGCAGCAGGCTGGGCTCAGTGCAGCCCACTGGTGAGCAGTCGGGTGAGAGGGCACTGCCTGGGGCCAGCTCCACAGTGCGTGTTTATCTGATGGGCACTGCTGCCTTGTGGGGCTGACAAGGGATGGCTGGTGCTGGCTCCTACCTGCAGTCACACCTCCTGCATTCCCTGCAGGTACTTGAGGTGGTGGTACAAGAAAACCCGCATTGAGAAGAAAACTGCCTTCATCGACCTCCTGAATGCCGTCCCTCTGCAGCAGATCTATGGTGAGCCCAGGTTGGGCATGGGGTAGTGTAAGAGGCACTGTCCTGCTCCTGGCCCTTGGGTGCTTCTGGCCAGGAAGGGGCTGCTTGGGGCATAGGGCAGTACTGACCCCTGCATCCACCAGGCTGCCCACTAGGTGGGATTGGCGGCGGTACCATCACTCGTGGCTGGCGGGGCGAGTTTTGCCGCTGGCAGCTGAACCCTGGGATGTACCACTATGAGACAGTCATCACTGACCAGGTAGGGCATGGTGCCACCTGCCCCCTGCAGCACCATGACGCCTGCCTCAGGGCTCACCCTGTTCCCCTGTGTTCTTTTTCTCCCCAGTTCACAGTGTGCTTGCGTCGCAAGGGACAGACTGTTTACCAGCAGGTCCTGTCTGTGGAGAAACCCAGTGCTCTTCAGGGCTGGAACTGGGGTTACTGTGGCCACTATGCCTTCTACCATGCGCTGTACCCCCGTGCTTGGATGGTTTATGAGCTGCCAGGGCAGAACGTGGTGCTCACGTGCCGCCAAATCTCCCCAGTCATCCCCCATGACTACAAGGTGAGGTGACAGTTCCTCAAGCATCACGCCTGTGCCCTGAGGTACTGCAGTAGCTCCAGGAAGGAGCTGGGGAGTGATGTGGTATTTTATGGCAATGGTCCCAGTGCTTCTGGAGTGCCACACTGGTGCTGCTAAGGCACGACTGTTGTCAGCCAGGCTTCCCTTCTTGATCATTTTCTTTTCCAGCCTGATATTTTTGTCCTAAGATCCCGTTCCTGGTATCAGCTGCAGTGGGCTTTGTTGCAGCCAGACCTAGTGCTGAGAGGAACCATCCCTTGCTGCTTGCACTCTGCTCTGGCAGCTGCTCTGTTCCCCTCCCACTAGTGCTTTGACACTGTGTTCTGCCCACTTGCTACCTTTATGTTTGTGTTGTATCCCTGCAGGACTCCAGCCTGCCGGTGGGGGTGTTCATCTGGGAGGTGGAGAACAACAATGAAGAGCCTGTGGATGTCTCCATCATGTTCACCCTGCAGAATGGCACGGGCACAAAGTCGGATGGGAGTGGGGGCCACTGGAATGAACCCTTTGCCCTGCAGGACGGTGGGGAGCGGGTGGCTGGTGTCCTGCTGCACCACTGTACACCCGTTAACCCCTTCATCTTTGCCGTGGCTGCCCGAGAGAAGGTGAGGGCTGGAGTGGGACTGTGCTGTTCCTGGTGGCTGTGGGGTGGTCCCCAGTGTGGGGACAACCCTGGAGCTGGATAAGAGCAGGAGGGTGTCTTCAAGCTCCCTGGAACACTTGTTTGGGGTTCCAGCAAGTAATGCAGTGGGTGAGGCTTGCATGATGCCAGGCAAGCAGACTTGGGGGTGGTGTTGGTGTACAGCATGAGACCAAGCTTATGGTTGTGAGATTGTTGGTGGGTAGCTTTGGCCACCTGAGAAAGTTCCAGCTTCAGATGTACTCTGGGGTGATACAATTGCATCACCTGCTGCTTTGGAATGGGAGCTGTTTCCTGATGCTCTCCTTATCCCCAGGCTGGCACAGTCATCACTCACCTTACTGCCTTTGACCCTGCGGGGTCAGGCAGGGATGTGTGGCAGGACCTCCTGCAGGATGGCAAGCTGGAGTCCCCCACTGGTGAGTGCTGTCTCAGAGGCCTGGGGGGTGCACGGGCTGAGGTTTGCTATGTGGCTGTAGTGGTGCCCAGCCACCTTCCCTAGGTTTGTGCTGCCAGATCTGCCAGCCGAGCTGGTTCTGGTTTGTTTAGGGAGCACTTAGCAGCTCTTGTGTTCCGAAGCTGGCGTAACCTGCTGCCCTCTTGTTGCCACGAGGGTTTCCTGAAGGTCTCTGGAATTTCCTTGATACTTTGCGTCATCCTCAGCTGCTTGCTCACTCATTGCCTTCCAGCAGGGTGACACTTTTGCAGTCTGTGCTGTCCTGCTGCTGCAGTAGAGCTGTGCATGTGTCCAGCGCCCTGCCTGCCTTCCGAGAGAACAGATTGCTGACACTGCTGACAGATTTGTGATGCTGGCAGTGGACCTCTGCAATGTTTCGTGAGGGCTGATTCATGTCACCAGTTGCCTAAATATTTCAGGAAAACGAAAACTCCTTTCTGCTGTCTGCAGATGCACTTGGAGCTCTTAGGCTATTGGGATGTGGTTTTCCTTCATGCATGCTGGACCTTATCATTGGATCTATACTTCCGTGAAAATTGTTGCCTTAATGAGTTTACCTGGTACACATGTCAGGACTGGTGTATAATTACGCAGTTGCTTGAGGACATTTTTTAAATGCAGGTGCTGTTCAAACACCCTTTAGAAAGCTGGAGGCGATGACTGTCACTGCAAAGTGCAGGTGCCTGCGCTGGCAGTCTGCAGTCCTGAGTGACAGGGTCATTCCACGTGTGCCTGCTGGCTTTTCTGCCTAATTTCTCTCTCTGCTTCCATGCTGTTTTTTTGTTTGTTTTTTTTTTTTCACCCCCCTATGACTCCTTGTCCCATGGTAAGTATTCTATCCTGGTTGCAAAAAACAGTTGCTCATGCACAGCAGTGCTGCCTCCAGAATGCATCAGATACCCATTTTGTGTTTTGGGGACCAGAAAACTTTGTTCCTTTGAGACAGCAATCCCTCAGGCTTTGTAAGCTTCCTTGGTTACTTTGTGAACCCTTTTTTTATTGTCTTTCTGGCAGGTAAAAGCAAGCAGACGCAGAAGGGAGAAGTGACAGCAGCTGCGGTGTGTGCCAGCTGCACGGTGCCTGCACGAGGCCACGGGACACTGGAGTTGGCCCTAGTGTGGGACATGCCCCGTGTTCACTTTGGCTCCAAGGAGAGACTGCACTTCAGGTGGGTGCTTTGTGACAGCCTGGTGGAGCTCCTTGGATCGCCCCTGAGCTGAGTTCTTCTTCTTGGCAGGCGGTACACACGCTTCTTTGGCAGCAATGGTGATGCAGCTCCTGCACTGTCACACTATGCCCTGACACACTACAAGGAGTGGGAGAGGAAGATCGAAGCATGGCAGAAACCCATCCTGGAGGACAGGTGGGGTGGATGGGGGATAGTGACTGAGCAGGGGGCAGCAGACTGGGTCATTGGCTGACTTTCTCTCTCCCTGCAGTCAGCTGCCTTCCTGGTACAAGTCAGCCCTGTTCAATGAGCTGTACTTCATGACGGATGGGGGCACAATCTGGCTGGACATACACCCTGACTGCCTCCCCGAGGACCTGCAGGGACCAGCGGCTGCCAAGTTGTCCCACCTCCTCCCTGTTCTGCAGGAGTACGGGAGGTTTGCTTATCTGGAAGGTAACAACTCACTGGGACACAATGCATCTCATGTCCCAAGTGCGCCCTCCCTGTTTTACTTGTTCCGAGGATGCTTTCTGCACCCCTGCAGAATGAAGCATGGCATGGGGAGGGAGACCTGTCCTTCTGTGTCTCCCCTCCCTCACTGCCCCTCTGCTGCTTCCAGGGCAGGAGTACCGTATGTACAACACCTATGATGTCCACTTCTATGCATCCTTTGCCCTTGTAATGCTGTGGCCCAAGTTGCAGATCAGCCTGCAGTATGACATTGGTGAGTTGCTTGGGTGGTGCTATGGGACTGGCCTCTGCCATAGGTGTTGGTGCTGAAAGGCTGGTATTACCTTCCAGCTCCTTGCTAAGCTCTGTTTGGCAAACCCCATCCCACTGATACCACTCAGCGTCTCCCCCAGCACTGGGACATGTCCTTACTGCAAGAGACTGGGAGCAGACTGGTGTCCCCCAGTATGTTGCAGGGCATAGCAGGGTGCTGATAGCCCTGTCTATGCCTGTGGTTTGGGCTAGATGCCTTACTAATATCCCACACCCTTCCAGCTGTCACTGTGCTGAACGAGGACATGCAGCCACGGCAGTACCTGGTGTGTGGCGAAACAGCCCCAGTGAAGACGAAGAATGTGGTGCCCCATGACATTGGGGAGCCAGGTGAGGGGGATGCACAGGGATGCTGAACAGATGCTCGCAGAGGAGGTGGTAGTGGGTACAACGTGTCACTTCGGTGCTATTTGTTTGTGGCACTTCTGGGTCCTTATAGGGATAGCTTTTGCTTGCTGTGCTGCTGTATCTGCTCTGTCCTCATGCAGGTGATGAGCCCTGGCAGCGAGTCAATGCCTATCTCATACACGACACTGCCAACTGGAAGGACCTGAACCTGAAGTTTGTGCTGCAGGTGTATCGTGACTACTACCTGACGCATGATGCACTGTACCTGCAGGACATGTGGCCTGTCTGCCAGGTACTGTGGGAGGGCCCTTAGAAGATGGGAGACATCCGGAGAGGGACACAGCAGGAATTCTTCATGACCCCCTCCTGCCTCCTACAGGCTGTGATGGAGTCGGAGCTGAAGTTTGATACTGACAATGACGGGCTTATTGAGAACGGGGGCACTGCTGACCAGACGTACGATATATGGGTGGTGACCGGGGCCAGGTGAGCAGGCCAGGAGTGTGGGCTGAGTGGTGGGAGGTAGCTCGGAGCTGGGGACATGCTCCCCACACGTCACCAGAGCACTGCGCAATGTGTCCAGCATCGCCAACGCGATTGTCCTTTTTGCTCTGGCAGTGCATACTGCGGTGGGCTGTGGCTGGCAGCTGTTCGGATGATGTGTAAGATGGCAGAGGTGCTGGGTGACACCGAGACCCAGCAGAAGTATGATGCCATCCTGCAGAAAGGCAAGGAGTCATTTGAAAGGCTGCTGTGGAATGGTGCGTGCTGGCTGGTGGGAAGGTTAGGGGGGATGGAACAGCGCATCAGCTGCAGCCGTCAGTATACCATATTTCTGGCTTTTTCCAGGAAAATACTACAACTATGACAGCAGCGGGAGCAGCACCTCCGACAGCATCATGTCAGACCAGTGTGCGGGGCAGTGGTTCCTGGGGGCTTGTGGCCTGAACCAGAAGGAGCTGGAGGTGAGGAGAAGGGGTCTGTGAAAGCTCAGCCGAGTGAGCACCTGGTGTGGGCTGTGTGCTAGCTGCTGGTATGCACTGGGCAGCACTTGGGTGGAGGTAGCTTAATGCACGTCAGTGCACTAAATGGAAATCAGCTCAGAGATGGGCTGCACAAGCAGAGTGTGTAACCTTGGTCAAGTCTGGCACGCTGCTAGGAGGGTCCTGCTGGGCTCTGCTCTCAGCACAATGGTGTTTGCTTAGAAACCAGTGAAAATATGCATGAAACTTTCCACATGCTGTTTGTTGCTCAGTTTGAAGTCCTAAATGAGCGTTGGAGGACATGGAGACTGATTTGTGGCCCTGAAGCCCACAGCTCTTACCTCACAAAGGAGGAATTGGCCAAAGGCAGCTCTGTGTGATGAGGCATGAGAACAGTGATCAGTAACATAGTATTGGAACACAGCATGGCAGCAGAGAGCACTCCTGTGGATTACTAATGACTGAGGAAGCTGTCAGATCCCACTGCTCCAGAGCAGAGCTCTCTGTGGTGGGAAAGAATATGCAAAAGTTTCTTCCCCAGGAGCAGTGTGCCTGTGGGAAGTTCTGTGGGACTTGGTGAGAAGACAGCATCTGGCTGTGCCCTCCAGCCTTGTGCAGTGATACTCAAACAGCCTTTTTAGATGCAAGTGGTAAATGTAGCACAGTCTGAAACCTCGCCTATGTTTTTGTTGATGTCTGACTTTGTTGCTTATGGTATCATTTGTCCCCTGCTCTCTGGTGAGCTTTGAGCTTGCTGAAGGCTGCACTGATGAACTCTCTCTGTTTACTATGGTCATCCAGTTTTTTCCATGTATTTTGATCCCTTGGCTGCTGGCAGTTCTCCTGTTGTAACTTCATTAATGCTTTCCTACTGTGTATGTAGGTCAGTAATGAAATGCAAAGATAAGATAAATTGGTGACCTCAGTCCTGAAGAAATTTTGCCTTGAAACTTTTTTTGCTGAAGAAGACTTTCCCAAGCAATCTTTCTGCTTATCTCCAGATCCACACTGCAAAACATGACTGTATCACATGCTTGGCTTTAGCACAGATAAAGCGATCCACTGCCTTTCCCCTGATGAGTCTGCAGAAGTTGCTGGGTTATCTCTGTCAGGCTTTGGCAAGCTCCTGTGGCATGTCACCATGCTTGCTACTTCCTTAACATTTCCAGCAAATGTGCAGAAAAAGTTGGTGCATCCTGTGCTGGGACCAGGCAAGCAAACTGCCTATTTCCTGTCCTAATGCCCTTTTTATGACTTTTTAGTTTTAGCACCACAGAGAAGCATTATTTACTTCCAGCTACATGCAGTCTTTCCATCTTTATGCAGTTCTCCTTGCTGTTTGATTGGCAGGCATTTTCATGCTTGGGTTGTTCTGGTTTGGTTTTGTTTTCTGAGGGCTCAGTCAGCATGGTGCTTCAGTTTGTTCTTGTAGTTCTTGTGAGCTCTTGGCTTTGGCTTGTTGAATAACTTGTTTTTCCTTCTGTATTCTCTTGAAGCAACTGTTTGCTCAGTGAGCGCTGCTGACCTTTCACAGACCTTTTGCTAGTGGTAAAAGTCTCAAGGCTCTTCTGCCATAAGCAGAAAATCACAAGGTGTCCCATGTGTCACAGTCCAACCTTTTATCTTCATGCTATCTCATGAAGATATCTTGCCTCAACCCTTGGTCAGGGACACAGTCAGTCATTGCCACCTAATGGCAAAGCTGAAGGAAGTTGAAGTTGAAGTCCTTCTGAAATCTGTCAAAAACACGCTCAGTTTTTCTTATTCCACTGTGCAGAAGCTGAGTATCCTGTTTGATAGGTAACTTTCGATGTTCAGCTCTTTTGATAGGATTCCCAACACACACTGTAATCAGCCTTGTGGTATTCACAGTCCCACTTTTCAGCTGCAGGATGTATCCCCGTGTCACTACCCTGGCTGTGCCACAGCCTTCCCCTCCAGCATCTCTGACCCGTTCTCCTGTCCACCTCTGGTCTGTGTCTCATCTTTTCTCAGCATTGTAATGTCTGTTGTAGATGGTGGCAGGCTACACTAGCTAGATGAAGTAGCTATGATGGGGGTGAGACAGCAGTTTTAACCAGCAGAAAGCTTGGGTTATGAGTTGGCAATAGCTTGAAAAACATCAGCAGTGACCATAAGTGCAGGCTGGGAATTCAAGTAGGGCAAGTTTGAGGAGTGTGGCTGGCCTGTCCCCAAAGCAAACCCCAAAGCAGGAGTGAGATGCAGTTGTGGAGGAGTCACTAGGCACCATTGGGAAAGGTGGCAAAAAGGTCTGCCTCTTCTTTCTGACTTTTTTTGGGGGAAAAGGCCTTCTGGTGTTTTCCTAAGGTGCCCACTTACCAGCAAGCAGTGTTGACCTATTCCTAGCGAGAAATGTCACCAAGTTGCTGGCACTGTCTCTATGCAGGTCTTCCCCAAGAGCCACATTGTCAGCGCACTGAAGACCATCTTTGAGAAGAATGTGATGAGCTTTGCGGGTGGCACCATGGGTGCTGTGAATGGCATGCGGCCTGATGGTGTGCCTGACACCTCTAGCGTGCAGTCCAGTGAGGTGTGGGTTGGTGTTGTCTATGCTCTGGCTGCCACCATGATCCAGGAGGTAAGCAGGCGTGCCAGGGGGTGAGCTGGCATGTGTCATCTCCATGCCACAGAGATGACAATGGCAGCCTTTTTTTCCACAGGGACTGGTGCAGGAGGGCTTCCGCACAGCAGAGGGCTGCTACCGAACGGTGTGGGAGAAACTGGGCATGGCTTTCCAGACCCCTGAAGCCTATTGTGAGAAGAAAATCTTCCGCTCGCTGGCATACATGCGGCCCCTCAGCATCTGGAGCATGCAGCTGGCCCTGGAGAGCAAAGCCCGCCAGGCCCCCAAACCCACACCACCCTAGAAGAATCCTCTGCACCCCTGAGACTGGGTGGCACAGAGCAGAGTTGCAGGGATTTCATCCTGTGCCTCCCTCTCTTGAGAATGCTCAAATTGCTGTTTTCCTTTTTACCTCTTTGGCTCCCACATTTCTGCCCCTTGCTCTGGGGGATCCCCAGCCTCTGTGCTGCACAGGAGACCATAGGCACGTGTTATGTCCTGTCATCATTGTGGTGAGAGGAGGGGACTGGATGGGGATATGTGACTGTCCCCTCCCTGGTGCTCAGGGCTTCTGCAGGACCCCCATTCCCCAAGACGTGTCCTGGGGTATGTGGCCTGCAGAATGTGACAGGGACAGGATGCGGCCCACACTGACACATGGGTGCTGTAGTGTGTAGCTCCCTGGGCTGACTCTGCAGCTGGGGGGCCCAGCTGGGACAATCACTGGGGGATGGTGACAATCCCAGCCCCAACAGTGCCCAGCCTGGTCTGGCACCGTGCTGTGAGCTGGGGTAGGCAGGGGAGCGGGTTTTAGAAAATTGATTGTTTTAAGTTCTTAATAAACTATTGTTCAGCTGTCTATCACTCTCCTTGTGCTTCCTGGTGTGTGTGCAGGTGCAGGGGTGGGGATTTGCGTGCAGAGTTGGGGTGACGGCCAGCTCTCCACTTATGTCTGCAGGAAGGCAAAGAAACCAACATGGGCTCTGAAATGTCACCAGCCCTTGCAGAGGGCTGCCACCAGCTGCTGGGAAAGAGGGCAGAGGGCCCTGTGGCTCTTGCAGTCACGCACTGATGATGACTGGAGAGCTGTGGGGAAGCTTAGGCCAAAAGCAGTGGCCCAGTGGCGACAGCGTACCTGGTTCCCTGTGCAGG
This sequence comes from Lagopus leucura, assembly GCF_019238085.1. NCBI lineage: Eukaryota > Metazoa > Chordata > Aves > Galliformes > Phasianidae > Lagopus > Lagopus leucura. Next base: position 107,603 of record NW_024967527.1, read on the forward strand.
CTGCTCAGCACTGAGGTGGGACACCTTCACCTTGACCTTTGTCCTCCCGTGGTTGGCACCAGTTTCCCCAACCTGTGGGGTGAGGGCAGTCCTGCTGCTCCCAAGCCAGTGACAATGCCAGGGTGCCAACACTGCTCCTGCCTCTCCTCCTAATAGTACTTTACTGCAGCCACGCTCTAGTTCTTCTCACATCCCTTCAGGCAGCAGTTCTGGCTCCTGTGCCCCCATATGGCCTCCCAGTGCCTCTCCTGTGCCCCCACGCAGTGCTGTGGCAGTAATGCCTGCGTCACCACATCCCCCGTGCTGCTGCAGGCGGTGGCCCGTCTCCTGCTGGTGACCCTTGGCAGGCTGCCCAGGGGCCGCACACAGCCCCCACCACTATAAACAGCTCTGAGCAGGACTGGAGCAGAGCACAGCTTCGCCATGGAGCACCGCCGCTACTGCCTCCTGCTTGGCCTGGTCCTGCTTGGCCTCGGCCCTGCAGCCTCCAGGAAGGTGAGGGCAGCCGGAACCGAGCGCTGGGGGCTAGCTGCCATGCCGAGCTGTGCTGGGCCGTGCTGTGATCTGACACGCTGCCGTGTCCCCTGGTCCTAGTGTGATCTGCAGGGCCTGTGGAGAAATGAGCTGGGCTCCAACATGACCATCTCAGCCCTGGACGTGGCTGGGACCTTTTCCGGCTCCTACCAGACAGCGGTAGCAGTCACCAACAAGCAGATCCTGGTGTCACCGCTGCAAGGGGCCCAGCAGCCCGCCGGCACCAAGGGGCAGCAGCCCACGTTTGGCTTCACTGTGCAGTGGCAGTTTGCAGGTATGGCAGCACCAGCAAGGCTGTAGATAGCCAGACAGCTCTGCCCAAGGTGTCTGTCTGTCTAAGGGTCTGATAGAGCTATTTGTCAGCCCAGGCACCCAGGGTGTCCTTCTATCAGAGAAGGCAGTCTTTATTCCCCTGGCTTCAGCCCTCGGTTTACCCCCAGACTCCACCACTGTTTTTGTGGGACAGTGCTTCGTGGACCGCCGTGGGAAGGAGACGCTGGAGATGGCATGGCTGCTGCGGGAAGAGGTTCCCTCCCGCAAGGACACCTGGAAGGCCATCAGGTGAGCACAGCTCTCGCTGCCACCCCTGCAATGCCCACCCCACCCCACTGACCCCTCTTCCTGCAGGGTTGGCACCAACGTCTTCACCCGTGTCAAGTGATGGGGAGCACTGCCTGTTCCTCAAGATCCTGTCTGCAGCACCTGGGATCTCTGCTGCCTCCTCACTGTGTCCTGCTGCCCACCTGCTGCATCCCTGTGCCTATGCACCACGAGCCAAATAAACCCTCCCGCAACAGCAGAGCTGTACCGCATGTGCTTCTTATTCCCCTCCAGCTGAGCTTGGAAGAGGGACAGGCAGGGGACCAGCAACTAGGATGCACTTGACTGGGGGATGAGTACCTTTTCTGTATCACAGTCCTCCAGCAAGTATTGCTCGCAGCACAGCACGGTCTTTCAGAGCACAGTAAATCCTTAGTGCCAGTGGGCAGGGCAGGGCAGCAGTTCAGGGCAGTTTTTGGGAGGGCAGGGATAGCAGCAGTGGCTGGGGGACAAAACTTTACACTGAGTGCCTGCAGCTGCCAATAAAGCATTCTCTTTTGGATTCCTCTTCCTCTTCTGACACATTGCTAAATCCTTGATGCTTTCCTTCTCCCAGGTTTGAGTTTTTTGAGCTTTTGCAGTTCCTTCTCAGCCTTTCTGAGCAGAGTGCATTTACACTGCTGCTCTGCTGCAGCCTTTTCCCTTCTTGGCTGCTCTGTCTGGAGTTACCTTTTAACAAGCTCCTTGCATTTTCAGTTAATATTTAGTCCAAGTATCTGCTTCACATGAATTAGGAAATAGGGCACGGGCTGACAGGGCTGTTAGTGAGACGCTCCCTACCTTGGTGGCCTGTAAAACACCTTCTGCAGGCATCGTTCCTACCAACCATTTGTGTCTCAATATTGAACATCCTGGCATCCAGCTTCCCAGTTTCCAACATTTCAAAGCCCAGCAGCTCACTGCACAACATTTTGGCATCTGACATGTCCATACCCACAATCTCCATCCAGCTGTTATCTCTCCTGAGCAGATGAAGTGAGGGACTTCCAGCCTCAGCCGGGGGACAAACAGCTCCTTGGTCCCGCTCCTCTGCTGCTCTCCCTGGCTCCAAGAGCAGAGGACAAGTCCTGGGAGGACGGAGGAGCCCCTGGGCCTTGTCCTCAGCTCTGCTAAACAGGATTCACTCCTAGCAGGGATGGTATTTCAGGACCACAAGTGCAGGAACTGAGAGACCTCTAGATCAACTGACATTGTCCTTATGGAGTCTTCAACTTGCCAGATGTTAAGTGGGAACACCATACGGTTTCAGGAGATTTCTACAACACTTTGTTGACAACTTCCTAGTGCAGGTACTAGAGGAGCCAATGAGGAAAACTTCCCTCCTAGATACGTAGCTTGAGAAGCCTTGTGGATGGAATGACCATCTTGGCCACACAGATCATGAAGTAGTCAAATTTAAAATCCTTGGTGTTAGGAGGAAAATGGATACCAAAATTTCAGCCCCGGATATGAAGAAAGCAGAGTTCAGGCTACTCAGGGAACTAGTCACTGAAGCCCCCTGGGAAACTATTTTTGAAGCACTGGGATGCATCAATGCTGGCCACTTTTTAAGCACCATCTCCTAAGACCATGAGACGGGCAATTTCAAAATGTCACAAGTCAAGCAGTTGGGCCACAACGTCGGCTTGGCTGAACAGGGATCTTCTTCAATAGCTTAGAAGGAAAGGCCACTGAAAGCAAGGTCAGGAAACATGAGAAGAATACACGGATGCTGTTTGCCTTCGTAGGGAAAAAAACGGTGTGGCCAAAGCTCAGTTAGAGTTGCAGCTGGCCAGTGCTGTGCAGGACAAAAAGAAATTTAAATACTAAATGTTAAATATGTTAACAATGAAAGAAGGACCAGAGAGAAAGTTGGTTCATTACTCGATGAGAATGGTCACCTTGCAAACAGGGACACAGACAAAGCAGAGACCTTTGATGGCTTCTTTGTGTCTGTTTTCAACACCGATGATGGGCTCTGGGACCCCTGGAGCTGGAGGACCGGGGCTGCAGTAACAACCAGCTCCCAACCAACTCCCAACTTGTGTGCAATTTGCTGTTCCATACAGATGCATCTAAATCCAGGAGACCCAATGGGATCCACCCCAGGGCACTCAGAGTGCTGGCCAATGTCATCACAAGACCTCAACTATTTTTCAACAGTCTTGAAAATCTGGAGAGGTCCCAGTTGGCTGAAAGCTGGGGAATATTGTTCCAGAATATGTTGTTCTTGTTCAAGAAAGGCAAGCAAGAAGACCTTGCTAATTACGGCCTGTCAGTCTCACTTCAGCGCCTACTAAAATTATGGAGGCATTATGCTGGGAGCTACTGAAAAACATCTGAAGGATAATGCAATCATGGGTCACAGCCAACATGAGTTCATGAGGGGAAAGTCCTGTTTAACTAAATTTCCTTTTAAGAAAAGATCACCCACCTAGTTGATGTAGGGAAACAAGTTCATGTAATCCTTCTGCATTTCAGTAAAGCTTTCAATACTGCTTTGCACACTATCATTCTGGACAAAATGTCAAGCAAATAGCAAGCAAATAGCAGTGGTGGACAAGAGGGGTTCCAGGGTGAAAATCCTACACAAACTGCAGTCTGTGCTGTCCCTCAGGGTTCAGCTCTGGGACTGCTGCCCTTCAGCGTCATCACGAGTGACACGGCAGTGGGACGGAGCGCACCCTGAGCAGTTTGCGGATGACACCCAGCCGTGCGGTGCGGTCGACACGGCCGAGGGACGGGATGCCGTCCAGAGAGACCTGGCCAGGCTGAGCGGTGCGCCCAGGGGAACCTCCTGAGGCTCAACACATCCAAGCGCGAGGCGTCGCACCCGGGTCGTGGCAACCCCCACTGCCAGTACGAGCCGGGGGCCGTAGGGACAGAGCACGGCCCTGCCAGAAAGGACCTGGGGGTGCCGGTGGATGGCAGCCGGGCGTGAGCCAGCAGTGTGCCCTGCGGCCCAGGCAGCCGGCCGGATCCTGGGCTG